>NC_053156.1:52677600-52749790 GCF_016835505.1 Polypterus senegalus
CTCATTTCTCCAGTTGAAGCACGTATAGAAGGTGTTGACAGCAATCCAGTATGTCCATTTTAATTAAGAAGACAGAATATTTCTGGTTCCTAAATCTCCACGATGCAAAAGGAATTGTTCACAAATCAGGCAGGAGCTTGTAATCAAAACAAAGTTTAGTCCAGTGAATCACAAAAACATTCATATCAGTTGTCCCTGAGGCTGCAAACTCAGTCAAAGCAATAGTCCATTTAAAAAAAAAAAATTCCAAATTCAATACAAAAATTAAACCGGTTGCATCCATGAACTTTACATACAGTAAGAGAAATTGAAAGAAGAGTATAAAGTGCAAGGTTAACACTAATTTTAACGAATAGTGTTAATGGGGAGGAGCAGCCGCAACATGCACGTGCCAGTGTTCCATCACCGGGCCCTATAATTGATAATTTTACTAGCCCAGGGTATAAGGCAGGAACCAGTGTTTGTTTGGGTGCTGGGCTATTGAGGGGTATGCTTTGCCACACATGCATAGTCACTCATGGAGGACCAGTTTAGATTTACTTCTCAACCTAATCTGCTCAGTAGTAATTATTAGTAAGAGGCTTTTTGTGTATTTGTATACCACCCAGACTACAGAAGTTTAAGTATCTAGAACAGCTAGATAGATCTTTGTCATTGTCACTTTTACAAAGGAACAACGAAATTGGAGGTGCAGTTGACTCAGTTGACTCATGTTTATTTTTTCTTGAAAAAATCCTGGTAACTATTTATTTATTTTCCTGGTAATAATCCTGGAATCCTTTTCTGCCAAAAAGACATGTCTGTATCCTGCAAGTCTCAGACAGACAGCAAATGTTTTTTCTTATGCTCATGTGTATAAGAAAAGAAGTATCACTATATGCAAAAATACATATTTTATTTAAACCTCTGCCCAGCATTAATTGTCTAGACTGAACTCTTGAAATCATGAATGAAGACTGAATATTTTCTGTTCTTCATGCAAAACACAACATGGACACATAATGACTGTACACGTTAGTCTGATACATAAGGTGAAAACGTATAACTATTGTGTAAAAAGTATTTGAGGGTTTTTCTCAAGTTACTGCTGTTTCTCCCTCATGCCAGACTGCATGTCTGTGTGAATAATTAATTGCTTACTTGTGAGATAAGGGTTGATTGGTAAAACATTTAAAGGATTTTAGTGAATATGCTGTATTTGTTCACATAATACTTTCCTGGAAATTCACAGTGTGGATGGCTTAGATGAACATTTTTTTTTTCATCTCCCCATGAACTTTCAAACGTGCATACTGCAAGATTAGCGGTCTGCTTTGTGCATGTGCGATGTTACAACCCGATCAGTACTCTATCTTTCCACATTGCACACAGTTTTTTCTTTTGAAAAAAGATGACCATAATGAGAATATTATGAATACTGCTACCAGATATACAATACTGATGCCTTTGTGCTGGCTGTGCTGCAGTCCTAATTTGCTAGTCGTCCTTGTGCAGCAACTACTAGTCAAAATAAACCTGACAGCAGCCCCTTACCCTGCCCCTCCCCTTGACCGAAAATGAAGGATACCCAGTGAAATAACAATAAGGAAAAGTATATTACTATTTGCTAAGATACATGGAAAAATAATAGTCATTGTCATTCCAGCTGCATTCTGACCTGCAACTTCAATGAGTGGAACAAGTCAGTCCCATAATCCTGCTTTGTGGCATGACCAATGAACTAGAACATAAGGTTTCTATGCGTCTGGTTAATCGGGTGCTTAATGTAAAAAAAAAAAAAAGTTGGTATCGGAATCTCCCAAATTAGTAGCTGGTGATTAATATTGGCCCTAAAAAAACCTGAACGGAGCAGCCTTACTATTTATTTATCTCGGTCAATAGGCTTTTTGAGCTACTTTTTGTATGAAAATGTGCTATATAAATAAATGTTGTTTTACTAATAATGGACACTTGGATAAATATTAGGGTTAAAGTTTCCCCTAAAATAGAAAAACTAAATACATTAAAATCTCAAAAATACTTTGGTTTTGATTAAAAGTTATATAAAAATTTAAATTATCCTGACCCTGTTCTTTTTTTTTTTTAATATTTTATTAACTTAATGCTCTGCAGTGCACTGTGAGCTTGCTTTATATAAACAATGAACAAAAGCAGAAGCAAATGGCATCAGTAGCCAATAAGGTGGACAAACGACTGAAGAAAGGGTGATGTACTGGACAGGAAAAAAACGGCCGTGATCATGTTGTGAAATAAGAGACTTGGACGAAGTTCAAAGAAGATGCAAAGGTCACTGGTTAGCAAGTGCTGTTTTCTGCAGTTCTCCTCTTGATTGTCCATTCTGTTCCCTTGACCTTAAGTCTCTGGCACCAGCTCTCATCTTGGTTGTCCATTCCGTTCTCTATCTTCAAGCCCTGGTTGTTGTGGTGAAAACAAGGAGGACCTAACTGCACCAATCTGCTCTTCAATCATGAAGCTGCAAACTCCAAGGGAGTTTTAATATGAAATGCTTTATTGGACAATTCCTCTACGGGCTTGGCAAGTTTTGAAATGTAACATACATTATTATTATTAAGCATAATTTTACATAGCCAAAGCTGATATTTTAACATAGCTATATTGTCTGAGATTGGTTAAGGCTTTGGACTTTAATCCCTGAGTTATGGGTTCAAACCCTTCTGCTAACACCGTGTGACTATGAGCAAGTCACTTGACCTGCCTGTTGTACAATTGGAAAACCAAAAGAAATGTAACCAATTTGTATCATAAATGTTGTAAGTCACATTGGATAAAGGCATGAGCCAAATAAGTAAATGAAATTGACCTTAGTGCCTTGTCTGAAAAACATGCTATAATTTCTAGAACAAATAAGTTGTCAATGAAGGCAAGGCTGTCCAGAGATGACAGTCAACGCAGCGGACTCCTGGGTCCCCTCTATAGTAATGTACAGCAGCGTTCCAAAGCCCTTTTTCAGCACCCCTGATCACCGCCCACCCATTTTCCTATGTGGAAAATGACAGCACCAGTATCTTTATGCTTCACAAAGACAAATGAAACTTTTTCATTTTATGTATGGTATGTATAGTAGTATGTATGTATGTTATGTATGTATGGTATGTATGTATTCATTCTAGTGTTCTGAATGTGCACCCCAGGAAAGCAGTGTTTTGGCACCTTCCTTTGTTGGTGCTCGCACACTTGTAAGGGCTAAAACATACGTCCTGGCTTCAAGCACTGCAAGAGTATGAATGAAGCTGGTAGACAAACTTTTTGACATCATGCCTTAGCTTAATGTCTTTCAAATGCCTGTAGCCAGTGCTATGCTTTAGTATCTGTTCTTCCAAAATTTTCAGTTCTTCATCGATGTTTAGACACTCACAACTGTTGTTCCCCATTGTACAAGATGATTTTCTGTGAGATTTTGCAGTTGGCAAAAAAAGAGCGATAAGACAGCACACAGAGCTTCTGCATGAGACTGTTTGATACAGATAGTGATCTACAGAAGTCCAGTGATACCTTTACATTTTTGGAACTTTCATATCAATTTGGTAGCAAAGTATTGGTTCTTGTGACATTCTTAAACAAGATTACAAGTTACAGAATAAAATAAAAACTGTATGCCTAAGGGAAATTTTAACCATATACAGTGGAACCTCGGGTCACAAACGTCTCAAAACGAGAACAAATCGGATTACGACCAAAAAGTTTGCCAAACTTTTGCATCTGTTCACGACCACACACTCTGGTGATGAACAAGCCAGTTTCCCTTCTGGTTCGTATGCGCCGATGATTTCCGCATGTGTTCCGTCTCTCCCTTTGCTTTCGCTGTGAACTCTTTGTGCTCTATTTCATTTCCCTTCCTGTTCAATGCGCTGGTGATTTACGCACATGTTCAGTCTCTCCCTGTACAGTATATTGTTCTCGGTTAGACGTGCATCGCGCAGAGGGACTTTACCTCAAAACTGTAATCTCCTCTCCACCCAGCTTCCTGCTCTCTTACTTCATGCCAGATCTTGACTCATGTGAGGTTAGTTTTCTTGGTTGTTTATGGTTAGGTTTTGTATGATTTAAGGATTTAAAACTCATTAAAAAAAAGTGTTTACAGCGAGCGGTTCGTAAGGCTGTAGTGTGAACACTTAAAATGTTAGTTTTCTCTGTTCAAGATTTTCTCTGTGTTATTCAATGTTTTTACATTTAGTTTACTATTACACTATGCATTCTATGGTATAATTAACTATTTTTGTGCTTAAAAATCTTTAAAACAAATATATTTACATACAGTTTGTACGGTCTGGAACGGATTAATTGTATTTACATACAATCCTATGGGGGAAATTTACTACGGGTCACGACCAGAGTTTTGGAACGAATTACGGTGTGACCCGAGGTTCCACTGTATGTGAAAATGTACCTTTATTCTGTTGATTAAATCCAAAGAGCACTTATTTTCGGTGGCCTTGAAGGACAAGCAAAAATAAATTTAAAGATGTGGCACACACAATTAAACAACATGATGTGCACATTAAAATAAGATGAAACGCACAAAATTAGAAGTGACTTGCAATTAGAGTTGTGACGACAAGTAAAAGGTAGGTGCCTTGGCAAAACAAAAGGAAAACGCTGATTGGTGGCAAGGGTTGTCTTGGCAGTTCAGACATAGTTGCCATTTAAGTGGTTTGCTGAGTGAGGGAAAAGTTAATATAGCATTCTTTTTTAATGAAATTGTTGGCAATCACAATTCCCAGCGTAAGGAAATGAATGTTTCCCCCCATGCAAAAGTTAACAGTGTTTTTATTTTTTTTCTTCTTTCTATTCTTTTCTTAAAAAAGGAAACTGGGGTGCTTCCCAGTTCCTGCAGTGTGGTGCTTAAATGGGGGTAAACGTGTTTCTTTGAAAAATACTTGTTTAAGATTCTACATACCATTTTATTCTAGTAACAATCACTAATGGAATTTATATGTAATCTAATGTGGTGCTCTAGGGTGATTTTACATTCGATCAGGTTCTGTGTCAGTGGAAAGGTATAGTAACAAAAGAGACAGAAAATCAGCCCTTATGTTTATGCTTTATATATGCTTGGAGAACCCATATATTTGACAGTTCTGGATATTGCACATTACTTGTTTGAGACAACAAGGTATTCCTTGAAGTGGTGCAGTAACTTACAGTGAAAAATGCAACATTTAAAAGTAAGCCCTAATTAATCAAAAAATGTAATGTTTATGAAGCACTCAGCTTTACAGTCCTCTTTGCAATTGTTAATTCAGTCTTGCAACTGGATGTATTCTAAATTATTTACTTTCAAATAAACTAACGTAGTTAAGTTACTCTTACCAATAAATTCCTTTAGTGATTTGTTATTGGAATAAAATATTTAGAATCTGAACAAACCGGTAATTTTCAAATTAAGACCCCTGGTTAATCAGACTACAAACTCTCAAGCACTGCACTACATGAAAATAATGGGGAGCACCTCAATTATTTGAAGAAAAAATACCAAAATAAATTAACACTTCCTTGCGGGGTGGGTTGAATGGATGGCCACCTGTTTATATAAACACTTTTGCACATATACTGGGAATTGTGATCGCCAACAATTTAATTGAAAAAAGAATGCTATTTTAACTTTCCCTTACTCAGCACGCCACTTAACCAGCATCTTTCTCTGTGGATTGACAGAAAAATCTTGCCACCAATTGGTGTTTTGATAAGGTACCTAGCGTTTTTCGTACAGTATTACTTGTTGTCACTGCTCTGATTGTGAGCGTGTTATATCAAATTTTGTGTGCAGCACAACATTTAATTCTGCATGTCACTTTGTTTGATTGTGTGCCTTACCTTGTTTAATAGTGCACACCACATTTTTTTATGCGTGTAACTACCTCATTTGAATTTACACATCACATTGTTTAATTGTGCGTGTGATGTCTTTACATTTTTTTCGCTTGCCCTTTTTTTTTGGGGAAAAAAAAAAATTAAAACTTATGGTTTATTAATACCTCATTTAGTCTTATTCAGTTTCAAGATTTCAGTGCAACAACCCATTATGTACTGGTAGTACTCATGAAAATTATCCAAAATAAATATTAGGTTTTAAAAAATTAAGATAAGGTCTGTTATTTAAAAATGTTTAAGTTATTAGTGATTGTATAAGTTAGGTTTTGGGTGGGTCTGTATAGTATAGTTAAACTAGCAAAATACCCGCGCTTCGCAGCGGAGAAGTAGTGTGTTAAAGAAGTTATGAAAAAGAAAAGGGAACATTTTAAAAATAACGTAACATGATTGTCAATATACAGTAATTGTTTTGTGAATGTTATGAGTGTTGCTGTCATCAAGGATTTGATTATCATTATTTCTTTCAATCAGGTTCATATTTGTAGGATGTGTTGTGTTCAAGTTACATTCCGTGTTTGTCAATCGTTGTAAAGATAACAGGTTTCATTCATCGATTCATTTCTTACTGCATCAATAAACAGCTCGTCTTCCTCTTTATCTGAGACGTGACACACTGCATGCACGGGTTTTTTTTACACTGTCTTCCTTTAGCGGGACATTGACTTTTTCCACCGTGTGCTTTGTTTCCACAGTAGCTGCACTTATGAATATGCTTGTATGTATCACATGCTTCATATTTTTTTGCTGCCTTCTCAATTGTGTAATTCGGTTTTTGTTCATCACGTTGCTTTTTATCTGTGCACTGCGTCAGTTCACGTGAGCCGCTCGGTGTACATGCATCGAAGGTTCCCAGCTGTGCTGGTGCTATCTCAAGCGATGTCCACGGCTGTATTTAATGTTAGCAAAGACCCGCACTTAAAAGTTTCTCTCGCAGTTTCGCCGAGTTTGTGCCATTCACCACCCTGACCATCTCATCTTCCTCTGCATAAGCACAGTCCTTCACCCGTGAATATTTAGCGGCAGTGTTTCTATTGGATTGCCGCTGGACGGACGGCCTTATATGGGCAGGCACTTAATTACGTGGGAGGCGTAACTCCGCCTCCCACGGGCATCGAGCAGAAGTCTATTATAGTATATGGACGAAAAAATAGGTTCCAGTTATGACCATTACGCGTAGAATTTTGAAATGAAACCTGCCCAACTTTTGTAAGTAAGCTGTAAGGAATGAGCCTGCCAAATTTCAGCCTTCTACCTACACGGGAAGTTGGAGAATTAGTGATGAGTGAGTCAGTCAGTCAGTCTGTCAGTGAATCAGTGAGGGCTTTGCCTTCTATTAGTATAGATGTATGGTTAAATATATTTGCTGTGCTGTTTATCACTTCTTTTATTCCAGTCTGGTGACATATAAATGGATGAATGGAAAATGGAAGAGGATTGTAAAGGTTTAAAAAATATATACAGGTAAAATTCCATTACAATGAATATCTTTACAACAAAATTTTCATTACAATTAAGTATTTTTATGGTCCCGACAGTTTCCCCATATGACACGGGTCTATAGAAATAGAGCAGTTAGTTCTGTGGTTTTAGCTCAGTTGTGCACAACGATCCCCAGACAGAAACATTGTATATAAAAAAAAAAAAAAAAATTCTTCAAAGTTTCCTTGTACTTTTTTTTTTTTTTTTTTTTTTTTGTTGGTTTTCAGTGACACCTTTTGCTTATTGCTTGTCAACATTTGAAGAACATCCATTTGAATTTAACTCATTGTCACCCTCCTATAGAAACGGCAGACATGAGTAAACGATAACAGTTCATATTAGAAAAAAAACTTTACATTTTTGCAGCTCTCGATTGAGGCAAAAAGAAAAAAGACGTTGCCAGTGAATTCGGATTTTCGCCCTCAACACTTGTCAACTTGAAAGACCGAACAAAAAAAGAAGAAAAATCTTGGGTTGCAAATGTATGCAAACTGCTGCTTTTGAAGACCTCAAAAAAGCAGTTTTTATGTGGTTCAGTGATGCTAGTTCAAGAAACGTTCCTATTAATGTGGCACTCATTCATGAAAATGTGAGGTTTCTAAACTCTCTTGGGACCTCCCCCAACTGGACAACACGTTGAAGTGTCCCAAAGTGTGATCACCACATCTGTGGAAGACTGTTTATCTGTTGCTGGGGCAACAGCAGGCTCACAGCTCTGATGCGGCTCGGCACTGAAGCAAACAGAAAAGATCTCGATGGGTGATGCAAGGAACATTATAAATACAGGAAACAGGATTACTTGGCCACTAACATGTTTACAACCTTGCATGACTGCTGTTTCTGTGTATAGGAGAGTGGCAGATCTCACTACAATAAATAACTGTTCTGTTCCTGTTTTCAAGCTGAATAAAGCTGGTTTTGCTAAAGTACTGAGACTCAGCCTCATGTTTTGGGGTGTAAGACAGGGACTTATAGCACGACCACAATCTTTTAGGATTCGCTTCTGTGTCGCTTCACTGCAGCGCTGTGAGCCAGTGGTTGCCCTGCCCCAGCAACGGATAAACAGTCATACACAGGCGCGTCAATCACGCTTCGGGGCACACTTCAGTGTGACGCTCCTGTTGGGTGGTGGGGGGGTTGGGGGGGACCCAAAAGGGTTCAAAAACCTCACATTTTCTTGATTTTCTCTGAGGCTAAGGATGTGCTGGTATCGCGAAGGTTGCTGGTTCGAATCCTTGTCACTGCCAAAAAAGATCCTACTCTGCTGAGCCCTTGAGGAAGGCCTTTAACCTTCAATTGCTCCAGGGGCGCTGTACAATGGCTGACCCTGTGCTTTGACCCCTAGGGGTATGCGAAAACCAAGTAATTTCCTTCGGAATTAATAAAGTTTTAAAAAAAAAACACAATATGAAGAAGAAAAGGATGATTCGGCTTCTGATTGATAACTGTGCTGCCCACAACATGCTTCCTCATTTAGATAATGTTCTTGTTGAATTCCTCCCACCCAATTGCACAGCAGTGCCTCAGCTATTGGGTTTGGGCATCATTCGCACCCTGAAAGAGTATTATTGCAAGGAAATGCTGAGAAAAATTCTTGTTAGAATAACTTGTAGACAGAAGGAGATTAAAATTAACAAGAAAAGCTATTGAAATGATTGCAAACGCCTGGACACAAATTAAAGAAAGCACTATAGCAACAAATACAGAATCTCTATACAAGGAAATTTATATTATAACAAAATATTTTTTAGTTTTCTGGCAGTTCGTTGTAATGGAATTTTACCTGTATAAATAAATAAACAACAAACTCGGTAATTCTGGATCTCAAAATGAATTCTAGATTACTAAAACTTGATTTTACACCAGTGTATTAGCCGGTGGACAAAACGCCATATTGCAGCACACTTGTGCAGTTCTGGATAGGTTGATATTGAATTAAGTGTGCTCACGGCAAAATTTACAAGCCATATGCTATAAGTTTTGAAAAACAGAGAGCTTTCCTTCTAGCCTGTTGGGGCAGTGTGTGAAGATTATTGGCATATCCTCCAAAAAAGCAGTTATATAGAAGCCACAACTGCCAAGGAAAGAGTGATTTTGTTGAGGAATGTCACTGAAGAGTGAATGTGTAAAACAGTTAATCAGTTCAATTTGTGTAAACTTTTAATATACATGAAGATATTATCTTGCTTGAAACACTATATGCCGTGAAGTAAGACTTGTTTTACAATATTAATTATATCAAAAAAGTGTAAAACCAATGACATTACGTTTTCAGCATATATAGAGTTGTTCTAATCATTAACATATAACTGTGAAAGATGTAGAACATTATCTTGCTCAAGCTAAACCTGCATTGTCCTATAATTACATGCCAAAAGAGACCAAAGATTAAATAATATACAAATTTGCAAAAGAAGTCTTGAACTTGTACTTGCTTTGTTTGGTAATATGCCCTTTTCAAACTTGAGGGTCCAGATATTTGGCCTCAACGTTTACAATCATGTGCATCTCATATTATCTGAAGACTAGAAAAGAGGATATATTGATATTTGTATGAAACATTAAATACCAGTGCATACTTGCACTTCTTTCTGTACCAGCACATTGATGTTGTGAATAGGTTTCCTGCTCATATTGTTACAATGAATTCTGAATATTCAGCCTACCAACTGCTGTGTTTGACAGCAAATTTTATATGGTTAATGTATGGTTATGTATGCTATTGTAGTGGTTATTACACTAAAAGTTATAATGTGAATGCAATTAAAGACCATGTTGACTGTTTCATCCTAATTCTATTATTTATTTGTGCTTCATAAAATAGAACAGCTCAGTTGTTTTCTTCATTCACACTTAGTGCTTTGATAAAATATGTGCATCAACACAGCCAATTAGATTGGGAAATCTTTTAATGCATTTATTGTTTTATTATCCAAAGCAACTTTAAAGGGATGAAATATAGTTGAGCAAGCAACTGTCTGTTGGGGTGAGTATATCTGCATGTGCCACATGGCAAGCTACCTAAATAAGTAAAAAGAGGGGAAAATGGGAACTAATCTATTAGTCGAGTGCTATAAACAATATTAAAAATCATCAGCCAAATGAACTAGAGTGCAATATGAAAGGAATATGGTTGCCTTATTCCATTTCACAACCTGGATTAGAAACTGCATTAATAAACATACAAGTATTTGTGGAAAAGAAGAGTCTTCGGGTGCCTTTTTAAAAGGCGAGGGACTCCACAGAAAAGGTCAAGCAAGTCTATTATCAGTTGTTTACGTTTGTTTGCTCTACTAATCCAAGTAATTACTCTTTGATGGTCGTTCCTTGTTTTCTGTCTCTGAAAGACAGCTTGTTTGTGTCTAAAGACACTTTTTCAAAGTTGGGTACGATTTTGTGATTGCTTTTGCAACATATTTGGCTTCTCCAATATTGTGGAAAAAATGACTGTTCGGAGAAAAAAAAGTCAACAGGAAATGCACATGATTTGCATCAGTGTCAACTAAAAGCCGTGATGTGTTACACTGAACATGTCATGTTTTATAAGGTTGCTTAGATGTATTAAAGTCTCAAATGTAAAGTGGTAACATTCATGCAGTAACTCCTCTGGGCATGCCAGAATATCTGATTGGGGTCTGATCACTATGAGCAGTATTTGGCGAAGGGGTTGTATTTCTGTGTTGTTTGTTTGTTGATAGCACATTTTTAACATTTTATTGGCTTTTCTGCTTCTTAAATAGTGCTGTGGGAAGGTTTTGTCCAGATTTTCCACTCATGACCCATTACTTCAAAATGTTAATTCTTCTTGTTAATGGAATACTGCACTTACTTGTAGTGATGGACAAGATAACTTTTTAATCTCATGCTCATAATAGTACAATAAAATTCAATGGTTACCAATTCTGTACAAATAGAATAAAGGAAATTCTTCCGTTACTTGTGTTGCATATACCCCATGTCATTTATACACTCATATTATCAAAACGTGCAAAACGTATTAATTTTTTACTTCTGGGAAGATCAATGTGTATCATAAATGGCAAAGACATTCCCATAATAAAGTGCTTTGGAAAGGAAGGAAACTTAATCAAGGACTTCAGTTCAGAAGCACAGTATTATTTGAATGTGATACAAATAATGAAACTATTTTTTATGCTCCCCCCTACCCCCTTAGCTTTCACTATGACCCTCGTGAGGTAAGATAACAAATGAAAAATCGGTGAAAAAAGTTTTTATGGCATTTGTCAGGTTAGTTTCAGGGCATTAGTTGCCCCAGTAACTGAGCAGGATTTTGACAACCTTAGCCCATTCCCCAAAGCAGGACTAGTGAATTAACTATACCTTTGTCCTCATGGATTACATAATTCTGGTTTAATCTCTTGCACAAAGCAGAGTTTGGAAAAATCTAGTTTTCTTTTAGAAGAGAATTGGCCTGATTTCCATGAATTCCAACTTTAGCTAGATTTTGCAATAATCCTCCTTTCTGGTATAGACCCTGGAAGATTGTTTTTGCAAAAATATTTATTTTTACTTGTTACTATACAGTACTTACATTTGGAACCATGTGCAGTCTTGGTGTGCAGTGTGGCAAGGCGTTGAAACATACAGCAGTACAATAACTGCTATTCTTTTAGGCAAGAATATTAGAAGAAATTGTAGCTGAAGCAAAGATGCCAAATTATTAATGTGTATATGAGATGAATTGGCCCAGTTTAAAACTGAATACCGCATCTGTGGTGATAGTATTATATTACCTTGTGTTTTAATACTAGAATTCATGTTTGTCATGGAGGTTCATAAACATTGAGAATGAGTTGAGCAAAACCAGTACAGCACATGTTTGAAATGACTTAAATATTATCTCTTAGATAACAGAATGCTTTTCATAATTGCTTTTCTCTTATCCTTTAAGACATTTACTTAATACCAGATGTTTTGTAGTTGTTGTTTTGAAAGACATCTGTATTATGTTAAGGACTCTCTTAGTCAAATGATCTGGCCTTGTTTTGACCTTGTTCATAGCAATCTTGTAGCTTATTATGTACTAGCTACCCTACCTCCACGGCCACCAAATAAAAGCCAGTGTTGACGTTATTTAACCCCTGTTTGCAGGGCATGGCAGAAAGAGGAATGGAGAACTACATAGACGTACATAACATGCAGCACTTGTGTGTTGATGGACTGTTCTATGTGTTAGACCGAGTTAGAGATGAGTAATTTGCACTTAAATTATTTACCTCCTTCCCTTTGGCAATATCTTTCGTAAATATAACATTAGCTTCCACTGTTCTGCTGATGACACCCAGCTCTATCTCACTAGCAAAACTACTGCTTCCTTTCTACCTTCCTCCCTTACTGATTTGTATAGCAGAAATCAAATCCTGGTTTTCTTCAAACTATCTTAAATTAAATAGTGACAAAATTGAGGTTCTCCTCATTGGTACAAATTCAACATTATCCAAAATCATTTTTTATTTGTTATTGATAACAAATTCCTCTGGCTCCGCTTCCCCACAGGTTAAGAGTCTGGGTGTTATCCTTGACAGTACTTTATCCTTTCAGTCCCACATCAATAACATCCCGGTCTGCATATTTCCACCTGCGTAACATTAATCGTATTCCCCCCCCTCCCTCACTCCCCACACCACTGCTATCCTTGTTAATAGCCTTGTTACTTCTCGTCTGGATTATTGCAATTCCCTTTTCTTTGGTCTTTCTCGCAAATCTCTTTATTAAGCTTCACCTGGTCCAGAATTCAGCTGCCCGCATCATTACTAGAACCCTCTCTATTCACCATATCACTCCTGTTTTGCAGCAGCTTCACTGGCTTCCAGTTCAGTTCCGAATTCAATTCAAAATTCTCCTACTAACTTTTAAGGCTATCCACAACCTTGCCCCTCCATATCTGTCCAACCTTCTCCATGTTGCCATTCCTTCCCGCACCCTCCAATCCTCTTCCTCCATCCACTTGACTGTCCCCTTCGTCCGTCTTACCACTTACCACGTCTTACCAACTGAATGCTCTACTTCTCAGCTTTGGAACTCACTACCACCTGAGCTTAGAAATATTGAATCATTTTCACTTTTCAAATCTAAACTTAAAACTCATTTGTTTAAGACTGCTTTTTCTCTTTGATTACAATTGCTCTGTCTGATTTTTACTTCTGTATTTTACTTTTGTTTATAATCTGTGTTTTGTCTATTGTTCGGTGTCCTTGAGTGTTTAGAAAGGTGCCTACAAATAAAATGTATTATTATTAAATCATGAATTTGTCAGTCGTGTGAGTGATATGCTTAAGTATGTCTTGCTGATTTTACAGTGTTCTTTTGATTAAAATATTACATTATTTCCAAATGCACTTTTTAGGATTAAAATAATTCTAATTAAAAAAAAAACAAAAAAACAAGCATGATGTGATTTTGAATTGATTGAAAATGTTAGACATTAAAAATCTAGTTGAAATGACAGCTGTTAATTATTTAAGTAAAATTTTTTATGGTGCATGCAGTTATTTACAAATTTACAAATTAGAGTGGAAATAAAGCATTCACAGTAAACTGAGTGGAACACGCATATATAGTCATTTTGTTACTCATGTTCATTGAACAACAAAAGTGTATGGCTTGCTGCTCTTACTATGGACATTAGTTTTCATTCTCCTGTTTTTTGGCACGTCTGTGATAATATTTTGTGTAGTGGACAACACGTATACATGAACATCGCAACGCCGTCCGAAGAAAGGACTCACGATCACTGATCTATACGCATACTAAATCAACAGGACATACATTTAACATACATATATTTATATATTTATATCTCTCTATTTTAAAAAAAATCCTGGAGAGAAACACAAGGGTGTTGAGACATGATCTTCACGGAAGACATTTAAAAGAAACCGTGAGATGGCCACGGAGCATCTTGTGGGGACTTAAACATGAGACTTTGTGCCAAGAGATTGACCCAAGACTGTCTCGCGATGACGTGGAACATGAGATTCTTGCAAGACACACCCTACTTACAATCAATATCAAGTAAGCCAAGAAGCAGCAAAACATTCAGTCGTGTAAAGGAGGCTTTGAGCACACACAGATCCAGGGTCTCCGCGCATATAAAGCGTATAAGGACAACACATTTTAAATGAAATGTCGACATCTAAGTGAAGAAGAAAGTAGCGCGGAGAAAAGAGACTTAAAAGCGTTGGAGAGAAAAAGAGCGAAAAAAAATAATCGAGGTGTAAATTCAGAAAATAAGGAAAGTAATTATAGCCCGGAACAAGTGCAGTTGAAAAAAAGCACGTCCAATCCGGCTCAGAATTAAAAGACAGAGTAAAAGACAAAGTAAAACTTCATAAAGACGTTCACAAACGTTGGCGCTATACACATGCAGAGCAGGTTAGAGATTATGAAAGCAGTGTAATTCGAAAGACTCTTTTAAAAAATAAAAAAAAAATTGGTTGCTATACACATACTATATGGAGAAAGTTAAAGGATATGAAAGTAGGAAAATTTGAAAATATAAAAAGAGAAAGTAAAGATCGCAGTAGCGCAAACAAACTGCATAATTTAACTATACACCAGTCTAACTTTGGTTTTTGCACAGTAATCACTACACTATTGCACCTTAACACTTAATTCTTCTTTATTCACATAATTTTAGTTATTTATTTCTACTATACTGTTATCTTTCAATCTATGACTTTTTGTTAATCTAACTGATATTCTTCTAACTTTGCACAGTTTTTGATAAGCGGATCAGGATGCATTTCACTGCATGTTGTCCTGTATAACTATGCATGAGACAAGTAAAGAATCTTGAGTATTACAAAAACGGAGTTTACCGCACATGCATTTATTGGTTACTTTGTGAAAAAAATTATTGACTGCTGATGATGTAGATCGTTTTGTCTGTGCTGAAATTCCAAACGGAGAAACCTATCCTGAATTATGGTACAAAGTCATTAAACACACTGACCTCATTAAAAAGATTCAGCATATTGGGACTTGCAAGATTACAAATATTGTTTTTACAGAAGTTCTGAAATAAAAGTGAAACTAATGAAATAGCAACAATTCAAAGAAAAAAAAATCTTAAAAGTGTGTATCTGGAAAACCAAACGTGGGGGTTGGCGAGCAGGAAGCGAAGACCCCTAGTATATTTATATATTTCTCATGCAAAGTCCTGTTTGCGATTATGTTTTGTGATGGTCTTCATATGAAAAACATTTATATGTTACTTGGATGAAAGCCATATCGAATGTTATTTGCCTATATTTATTTATCTTCCTACAGCGTAAAGTCACAAGTATACTGCAGGGCTTCCTGTGTTTGATCGACACAGGCATGCTCACAAAGTACATGTGTACTGAAGTGACTTTAACTGTAGGTGTAAGCTCCTGTCGCACTCTACGCAACTGTTGTTATGGTTCTGCCATTGTCCATACACGGCTCCATAAGCTTTATGACCACAGACTCGGAAAGTCTTTCTCCTGTGGGATGACTGGGATCTTTTTCTTGTTCCAGAAGTACATTGCAGTGAAAGAATATTAAGCTCAAGGTTGCTGAAGTACATTTCAATAAAAGAATATTAAGCTCAAGGTTGCTAATTTTTCACTTTAACACAAATTTTTAACCCAACAATGAAAGGTTATACAGTACAATGCATCTATACAGTAATACCTTTAATAAATACATAAATAACAGTAACATATTAATACTGCTTTTAAATAATGACAGTTAATAAAACATGTTTGTTGTTTTGAGAAGATGACAAAAATCTTACTTGTTGCAGCTGAAGGCTTTTAAGGTGACAAGTGTAAGAAGGGAATACGTGATGAGCAGAATTATCAGAATTCTTCATAGTCTCTGGAAAATAATTTTAAACATCGCTTGTGGAGTTTCTTCAGTAACCTATAAGGAGCAAAACCACAGGCAGTGTTGGCTGTGTGTGTTAACTTTATTTTAATGTTAGTTTTTGAATAAACTCATTCACAAGTTTCCTTTTTTGTCATTTACATTAACACATAGGTCTTGAGGGACAGGGCAGAATGCACAATGCAGTTTTTTTTTTTTCAGATTTTATTTTATTCAAGGAAAATTAAAGTAATTGTAAAGAATGGGAAACTTTTTCCAATACCTGCAGAAGTTGTACATACAGGTATAAGAATAAATGTGTAAACAAGGTGTGTTTTTTGTTTTTAACAGTACAAAGCTTCAAGATCCTTTTGGCACCATGAACAAAACTTTTAGTTATGCTCTACTTCCTGAAATGTGAACATCAATTGCATCCTTTATGCAACAAAAAATAGAATGAACGTGATCTTGTTTTAAGTGGATGTGGCAAGTAGCAGCTATCTGCTCTCTGTGCAGTCTACTACACCAGCTCTAAACATGGTGGATTCATGTTTATTAATAACCAATGAGAAGCCTTCATTAATTTTTAATTTAATAATGGAATTATTTAATTTTTGTTGAGTTGACAAATCAAAATGTTTTAGTAATATTTATTTTTAGACCATTTAACAAGCAACAGTATAACTTAAATGATTATTATATCTGAGTTCAAATTATAGTTTAATACTTTATGGAGTATAGGCAGTTGTTTCACAAATTATACATTTTGTCTTTATATTAAACCATATTGTGAATTTCATTACAAAGAAGCTGTTAACTTAAACCATTTCCACTTACATGTTATTGTTTTGCAGTGGCCTGGAGTACACTAAGTTTTTTGATAAGTAGCAAATATCTGAAACAAGATTTGCTCCTTTTTGCTGACCTTATCGTTGAAAGTTCATGAATGGAAAGGACTGCTTCACTGAAGAATAGCCCTCAATGTGTGTTTAACATTTCATTAAACAGTCAGATTTACAGTTCAGTGAGTAGATTGGACTTTGCCAACTCACTCCCCTCAGTGCCTTGCGTGACTAAATGTCTGTTAATTATTAAAATGCTTTCAGCTCCACACATCATCTCCCCCAGGAACATGTTGCTCTTAGCCAACATGCTATTTTTAAACCGTTATTTTTTATTGATAATCATCCTAGCAAAAGAAACTTTGTAAAATGTTTAGAAATGGATATTATTTATAATTGTAAAATTGTTTATGAATTTTTGAAGATTGTGTGTTTTAATTTTTTTAAGATTACTTTTCTCTGAGATTAATGAGACACTGGGAAATATTTTCATTTTGGTACCTTCTCATCTTTTTTTAGATTGTAATTATCTGTTAAATTCTTTCTGATTTTAAACTTTCAAAACTTTTTAATTAAAAAAATTTAGATTAGTAAATATAACATCATTTCAGGTTTTATTGGCATCTACTTTTGCAAACTTGTTTGGGATAAAAGCGTTTATAATAAAAGGATGGATTTTTTCTTTTTAATTCCTTGAATAGGACATTTTTGTGTTTTTAATACCTTCAGAGGATAATGCTATATCAAATAATTGAACATTTGCTTGAAGGAACTACTACTTTTGAAAGAGCTCTAACATCTGAATCACGTTGTCTCTCTCTTTCTCATTCAGAGAAATTAAACCTGGAGCTTAACTGGCTCTCTGTAAGAAACAACCCTGAATATGGTATTGGTCAATTACGTGAAAACAAACAAGCAAATGTAATGACATTTAAATTTTATTCATGGCAGAAAATAAATACTGAACTTAAATTTATTGTATATCACTGCTTTACATGATTTGGATATCTGCTTTAAACATGGTAACCTAGTATGTGAGTATAGTAAAATGAGAAGCATTATACTAGAGACAGAAAAGAGATTTGTGGTATAGAATAGAATCCTTGTGTATTTGTTTTTGGTAAAATGTGGGTGGTGAAAAGGAAATGCAAACTTTAAATAATTTAAACTGTCAGTATACTTGTGCATCCTTTAGGTGTTGGCCTAATACTGATAGTGACTTTCTAAAAGAGCTTGGTGTGGGGTTGAAAGTGAAGTCACTGACTTTTTCCTTGGATGTTTTTTTCCACTGCTGGAGAGAAAATAAAAACTGAGTTAGTCTTTTGCACTCTCAGTGTGGTTTCTTTCGATCTGAATATGTGATCAGTCAGTGGTCTTGTTTTACCCCACCCATTGGTCTTGATTGACAGTGATAAATCCATCATGAAAAGAGTTGAAAATAAATATCGCTGGCATTAAAAGAGCTATTCAGAAATGTGTTGATCAGACAAGCCCCATTGTTAAATAAAAAGTCCTTAAAAATAAGGTCACATTGAAATAAAACCAGCAATAACTTAATTTAACCTCCATATTAAAACAAAACAAAATAAAAATAGCAATTGTATTTCATAACATAATACTGTAATAAGATTAATTACTAATTTTTCACATTTTAATGACTTAGTTATGTATGTATCATTGTACTTTATCATGTAATTTTTTATAATTACATTTGTTTATATATTGGGTGCTAGTTATATCCCATAATTTAAATTAATAAAATGTATTAAAGAATACAAGACAAAACATGTCAGTTTATGTCTATTGCAGCAGCTTCTTGACTACATTTCATTCAGACAACTCCTGCATTGTGCTTGGTACTGTTGGCTCCACATACCTATGATCATAACAGACTAGACACAAAAAATGATTTAGTAAAGACATTAAATTACAAAGTGTTGCAATCTGGGAAGAGACACTGTTTGGGCAGTGCTGGTGTTGAGTCTGCATGTTCATCCTGTTGGGTTTCCTTCACCTATTTTGGTAGTTCTGTGGCATCCTCAATGGTATGCAGGTTACAGTAGGTAAACCGCATCGAGAGGAGTCAGATGAGGTGGCTCGGGCATCTGATCAGGATGCCTCCCTAGTGAGGTGTTCTGGGTACATCTAAACGTGAGGAGGCCACGCTGAAGACCCAGGACATGCTGGAGGGACTCTGTCTCGGCTGGCCTGGGAACGCCTCAGAATACCCCCGGAAGAGCTAGTAGAATTGGCCAGGGAGAAGGAAGTCTGGGCATCTCTGCTCAAGCTGCTGCCCCTGTGACCCAATCTCGAATAAGCGGAAGAGGAAGGATGGATGGATGGACAGTATGTAAACTGGCAGTTTAAAAGAACTGCCTATATGCATGCTCCATGATTGATTTGTCAAAGGTTGTTTCCTGTCTTGTTCCCAGTACTGCTGAGTTATATACTCCCTCAATGTCCCTGAATTATATAAAATTTATTTGCAAATGTCATTCCTGGAAAGTAGGAAATACAAAGTAATAAAAGAGATTTTGTGTTGTAAAGCCAACTTAGATAAAAGCAGATATTGATGTTTAAACTAACAAACATGCCTCTAGTTGTTGGTTTTCCTTTTTATTAATATTCACTGTAAGAGAGAAGAGAACAGAAACAGGTTGCTCTAAATTCTTAGTGGAGGGGCATATTTAGGGTTCTGTGTATTTTTACTCACACTACTAGCACAGAATTGCTTTTGGCTTAGATCAACACTGGGAAAGAATAATATGTGGACTCGGACAAGAATCACAAAAGCTGTTGCTGTTTGTCCCAGCAGCTGCTTTGGTGTAGCACTGTTTCTAGAACAGAGTTGCTTTAGATTAGTGGTCTGTTTTTTATTTAATTTTTCCTCTTTCCATTCTGACTTTCTATAGCAGAAGTGTGATTTGTACATTAAAACTATGTTTGGACTTTATATCAAGCACCTTCATTACTTTCTCTTATTGTTAAATAGAATGTTTGTAAAAATAAGACATTTTAAAAATGAAACCTGCAATAATTACATTTATCATGACTACATTATTGAAACATCAGTTGTGTTACATCAAATCTTGTGATCCATATAAGAAATGACGCCTTGTATTGTGTGCTATTACCATATGACTGAAATGGAAAACAAGAAAACAAAGTTTGTCAAAAGCAGAAGATTTAAAAATGTGACTGAAAAACTAAAAAGTAAGGTATAACATGACAAACTGCAAACTGCTTTTCACCTTCTGTATATTGATGTGAATGTCAAAGAATTTTGCACAAAACTTGGGCATCACTGAATGTGAAAGTTTTATTACCTGTTATTGTAAACATTTACGTTTACTCACTTCTTAGTTTATACTTTTCCAAAGCCACTTATAAAGAAGGCCAACACAATATCGTGTAAACTGTTTTGAAACAAATCTTACAGAGCAAGATAACAACATAAATTAACGATTGTAAGTTAAGAGCTATAAAACCAAGCAGAACACATGGCTAGTTATCGTTTTCTTAGCTATTAACAGCCTAGCATCAAAACAGTCCTCAATTAGACAAGTATTCACAAAATAAGAAAGTCTTCAAATGATTCTTAAACACCATGAAAGAGTAAGTAGTTTGGATGGAGGTGGACAGCTCATTCCACAGACCTATGGTTAGAACACATGGAAGCTACATAATAATGCACCATCCACCTTACACTTAATACTTGTAAGGGCCATATCTGTCAGCTAGTTTTCATTCTATTTGGGGCTTAAAAAATTACATCATGGAGATATTTCCATATCAATAATACTTTGCTTGTAATCTTAATTCAAAATGGATATCAAGTCTTGCATGTATTGCTTTCCCTCTTACTTGGTATATAATGACTTCACAGAATATTAACAAAATTGAAATTTCTATTTTCAAAGTTAAGTATTGGCAAAGCATTTATAATAAAGAAATAATTTAGCATTCATACCACAAGCACATAGAGCAGGTAATCTACCTGAAGCTATACATGTTTGGGCCCCAGCCAGTACTTGGATAGGAGACCAACCAGGAAAAACTTGGGTTGCTGCTGGAAGAGGTGTTTGGTGAGCCAGCAGGGGGCACTTCCCATGTGGTTTAAATGTGGATCCCAATGCTCCAGTGCAGTGACGGGACACTGTGCTGTAAAAATTTGGTGCTGTCCTTTGGATGAGATGTAAAATCAAGGTCCTGACACTCTGTGGTCAGAAAAGGTCCCTGGGCATCCTTCGTAAAGGAGTTGGATGTATCCCAATGGCCTGGCCAAGTTGCCCATCATGGCCTCCTCATTCTTGCACACAATCATCCCCTGTGTCTAAATTTCTAATTCTGTATCACCCTATCATATCCTTACAGCTAATATGTGTTGTGCGTACTGGTGCAAAATGGCTGCTGTGGCATAATCCAGGTGGATGCTGCATATTGACAGTGGTTGAAGTGACTCCTACTCACTATGTAACACACTGGGTATTGAGAAATGCACTGTATAAATGTAAAGAATTATTAATATGCTAAAAACATCACGGCGATACATTTATTAGTGCTTCCTCCTCACATCTTGTTTAAAATGTGTGGATCTAGCTAATTCTCTTTGAATGTGTGATGTTTAATAGGTTAAAAAGTATGGTGTATTTTTTAAACTACCTCGCAACCTCTGCTGTAGTGATGAATGAGTCCTCCACCTAGTATACTGACTCTAGTTCCTCAAGGGGGCATGTTGGTAGGATTTAGGAGGTTCTTGAAGAGCCCTATCCACTGCCTGGCTATATCCCTAGGTGAGGTGAGCAACACACTATCTCTGCTATAAACCACATGAGCAAGCAACTGCTTTTCCCTCCTGAGTTGCCTGACATTTTGCCAGAATTTCCTTAGAGGCTGATTGAAAATTCCATAGCCTCCCCAATCTCCTCCTTTTGCTTCCACAGTTTCATTGCCATGATCTGGTTGGCCTGTCTGTACCTGTCAACTGCCTCTGAAGTTCCACAAGCTCACTAAACTTGAAAGGCCTACCATTTCAGTCCAATTGCTCCCTTTACAAATGACGTCCATCACTGGTTTTGGGGATTAGTGCTGCAACAGGCACCAGTGACTGTACGGCAGCAGCTCTGCACAGACACCTCAGCAATGGAATCCTGTATCATGGCCTATTTGGGTTCAGTGTCCCTAGCCTCTCTCTCTCGAAATGCAAGAGAAATTCATCTGAAGTGGCAAGTTGAGGATCTCCTGGATGGGAATGACTGTCAGATGTTCCTAGTACACCTTCACTATATGTTTGGGGCTGTCTGTCATCTTCCCCTGCCATCTGATCCAACTCACAACCAGATAGTGATCAGTTGACAATTCAGCCCCCTTCACCAGATTGTTCATGGTATACAGTTGAATATTTGATGACACAATTATGACCTACAACCTAGGGCACTCTGATGCCAATTGCACTTATAAACTCCTTTATGCTTGAACATGGTGTTTGTTATTTATAATTGGTGACTAACAGGTCCAGTTACAAAACATCACTTTAGTTCAGATTCGTAGGCCATTCCTTCAAAAACACCCTTCCAGATTTCACTGTTGTTCCTCACATGAGGGTTAAAGCCCCAAGAAGAACAATAGAGTCCTCATGGGAGCACCTTCTTGCATTCCCCAAGGTCTCCAAGAAGGCTGAATACTGTTTGTATAAGCAGAGGCCAGAATCGGAGCCATCCCCTGACTTGAAGTCGCAGGAAGGTGACACTGTCTTCCACTGGGATAAACTCCCAACATACAAGCCCTGAGCCAGGGAGCTATAAATATACCAACCAACGCCTCTTACCCTATGCAACTCCAGAGTAAAATAAAGTCCAGCCCTTCTCCAACAATTTGGTTCTAGAGCCTGTTATGTGCATTGAGGTGAGCTGACTATATTTAGATGGTACATCACTACCTCCTGCACTAGTTCAGGTTCTTTTCTCTCCAGAGGGGTCAAATTCCGCGTCCCTAGTATCTATTTTGGTAGCCAAGGTTTGGTCCGTCAAGGCACTTGCCTTTGACCGCTGCCCAAGCCAGAAAGCATCACAAAGCGGACAATAACTATTGTTTTAGCAACTGGCAACCCAGATTATAGTGATATTAGTGTATGTGATGGACTGGAATTAGGGTTGTCACATTCTTATTCATTATTCAGATGAACTTCAATTGAAATTTAAATGTCTGTTACAGCAGTATATGGTTACTCTTACCCATTAATGTAACACATTCAGATTTTACAGCTTACCATTTTGTATTTGCAAAGTCACTTCCAGGAACTGACTCTTCATGTTTTTGGTGGGAAAGATTAATTTGTTATCAATGAATTGGACAACCTTGTGTTCAGTAAGAAAAGGTAGACTTTTTTCCGTTTCCAATTCTGCTATGCAGAGTCTTCCTTTTAGTCTATGTTTTCTATCTTCATACTCCAGATGACAGGAGTGATGGTGCGTAAATACTGAATCAGTTTAATGTGTCTCTAACTTCTGCTCCATGGACATGTAGAAATTTTCATGCAGACCAAAATATGGTGACATTGTTTGAAATTGATCATGTTGCATTTTTTCATTTATTGTTACTTGTTTCTATGCTTTAGCAAGTGTTATCACTGCCATTCTCATTCTTTTCTGTACAGTAGTTCCCAGTAACTATTAAACCGTTTCATGAATGGAATAATGAATTACAATATATGAAATATTACAATGATCAATGATTTAGTGTCTTAATTACTATTATTTAGGAGGTACATGAATTGAAAGGGACTAAGTTAAAACTACTTGACAAGCAGTCTGGTGTATGATGTGTGTACCAAACAAAAAGCTTACTTAAGTCTTCATGCACTTTTCAGTCTGTTAGTACTGTGCACACCTAAGTATTTAGAGTTTAATAAGTCAGAAGCTGGTATTTTCCAAGATGTGTACTTACATGATAGTTATGGAATACTTCCCACTGATATCAAGATGGTAAAGCAAATCCTGGAATTCAACAGCTACATATTTCTCAGAGTGGGTGTGCAGCTGGTTGCTCCTACCATTTCTCATTTTTTATTATTGGTTGTATACTTGTTGAATTTTATTTTGTTGTGCATAAAAGATGACATATCAGAGTGCCTTTTTATAACCATACCCATAATAACTGATGTTTTCATAACGAAGACATTCAAATTAGAAAATTCTGCAGCTGACTGACCATCTGCTGGTTGCATATGCTGTGCTGTATCTGTGGTAAGCAGCTGTTCCCCAGATTTTTGTTGTTTTGGAATATTAATGGAGGTGGCAAACATATGGAGAATAGAAAAGTTTTTTGTTGTAATTTTTGATCTTAAACTAGTACTAGTTCTGTAAAAACGAAACAATTAAATGCCTTTACCATAAACCGGTTTGCAGTTATTCAAGTTCATTTAGAAACCTGTTCCTTTATCGCATTCCAAACATTGCTAAGGGATATTTATGAAGCCTAATTATAAACAACGTAGCAAGACATACAGTATATTTTAAACCTCATATTCCAGATAATCATTTAGCTGACTTGTTGGATCTTACTTCTTAACTTCTTATTTGGATATCTTCATTAAAAATTATAAAGAATTGTTCTAGTTAATTTAAATTTAATTAGTAAGGTCCTCACAGCACAGCGATTCAAAGTATGTAAGTACTGTATTCTTCTAATAATAATTCTGGCGCTCTTACTCCAGGGATTTCGGTCAATTGCACATTGATAAGTTCTTTTTCTGTAGGTGGAATTACAATTTGCAAAACTGTGTTTTATTTTTAAAAAATGTTAATGTTTTTGTTAATGAAAATGGCAGTCCATTGTGTCTTTAAGTGTAGGCAAGTTCAATCCTGCAGTGTTGCAGGAGCTGCCGTATGATTTCCATCCAGTTACTAAAAATGATTCATTTCATACACTCAGAATGGAGTATATCACTTAGCTGTTTGGCTAGTGCCTACCTGCTAACGGTGAACTCAAGTTCATTTTCAAGTATCTGGTGATCATGGTTGTTCTGGCATTTTCTATGAAAATGTAGAATTTTGCTTGTTATTCCTGAAGTCAGATTATTTTAGTTAGAAGTCAGCACAAGGTGAAGCCAGTGACACAGACACTGGAAGGAAGATGCAACAGGTGTTGTGGAGTTAACAGTATTTTGAAGGCCTTGCTAGTGTGCTTGTTTTAAGTTACTTTGCATACATATACATGTAGCAAGTGATGAAGCTCAAGTGCTCTGTCTCAATAAAAAGTTTAATTCTGACTAACCACTGACATATAAAGGCAAGGAAAGGTGAGCAATGGCAATGATGGGATGGCATGCCATGGACACAAAAATGGTTGGGCATCATTGTGTCTTCATTTTAAAGAAGATGCTGTCTGATGAGCTTGTTAGAGTGTACTTTAGAAAATAGAAAAGCAGTGTACCTGAATTGTATTTTAGTTGGATTTTGAAGTGTCCAAGGAACTTTGTAAAGAGACAATGAAATAAGTAGCCAATCACTTTCAGTAGAAGGAACCACAAGTGTTTTCTTTTTTACTAGAACAAAATAACTTTGTACGTGACAGGATACAAATTGAACTTGGTAAGCTTCCATTTATTTATCTATCTATTTATGTTTGCGCTCCAAAAAATATACACGTCAAAGTAATTATCCAAGCTTGGTGAAGAAAAATTATATTAAAAAGAAATGTTATTCACCTCTTAAGTTCATCTGGCAAGCATGTTATATTTTGAAATATTATCAATGTCTGTGGTTTTAAACGATTGTATGTAGCTGTATATTTTGAGTGGTGATGTTTTAATGTAATGCAAACAGTAATATATTATAGCTTAGCTCATGGTTTGGATTCTTATTATTCCTTATTTAAATAGGTAGGTTTTAAATGGAAAGTGTTTTAATTGAAGCTATTTTCTCATTTGCAAACGTATCATAAAAACAAGAAATCTTTTGTAATGTCAGCTCACTTGCCATAAATCCAGTTAATTGGAGCATGTTAAACAGTCAGTTGTGGAGAATAAGTGTGGTTGCCATCCTTGGTGTTGCATGCCATTGGTGACGGGGCCATTTTTATTAATCAATTTGTTGATACTGTAAATGGGGGTATGGCTGAGTGGAGTTTGTGCAGTCGAGGATAAATAATGTTTAAACCAACATGCAGCAGTGCAGAGACCATATTAGGGGCATAGCCAGTGTCTTGTAAAATAGCGACTATTGGTGGTGAACAGACCTAACATTTATTTTATGATTTTTAGGAATTGAAGAGGATTTGTATTTGGTAGTTTTTGAGGACATATTAAAACACAAAGAGTTGTTTTTATTGATTAGCAGTGCTTAGTCCACAGCTATTTTGATACAATTTCTTTCTAAATACTTTAAGATTATTTCATAGCAAAGACCAGTACAGGTTGGAAAAATCTTGCCCATTAGCTTCCTTTTTCAGTTGAAGGGCTTAATCTCATTTGTTTAAATTAGTGGTGAATTGATCCGGGCCTTTAATGACCTCTTGGGCACAGCCATCAGCAGTGTGTCTGTTTGCGGAGAGAGTGTTGACTTTGTTGAGAGGTCTCTGGTAACTCTTTCTGTGAAATCAGTAGACGGATTGGGAGAGCATGGGGGGGGTCATGGGGTCGCTGGAAAGGGTCTGTGGGCTCTTGATATCTATGCAAAAGGACAAAGGTCCAAGTCTTTAGAGTCCTGGTGCTTCCTGTCTTGCTATATGGTTGTGAGACATGGATGCTATCCAGTGACCTGACGAAGACTGGACTCCTTTGGTAATGTGTCTTTCCGGGAAAATCCTTGGGTACCGTTGGTTTGACTTCGTGTCGAATGAGAGGTTGCTCATGGAGTCCCGAATGAGGCACATTGCCTGCATTGTGAGGAGCTTCAGTTCGGCACTACGCCATGTGGCGCATTTCCCGAGGGTGATCTTGCTCCTAAGATCCTTATTGTTGGGGACCCAAGTGGCTGGACCAGACCATGGGGTCGCCACGTAACACCTGGCTGCGGCAGATGGAGGGTCATTTCTGGGGATAGGACTGGACGCGTATATGTATGGGGGATTGCCAATTGGGATCCAGAGTTGTTTTGCCTTGTAGTAGGTGCGGCAACACACTATACCAGTGCATGCTTGCCAACTTGACTTTATTGCTGATATTTTAACTCGCCACTCAAGTCCCAAAAACATCTTTGTAAATTTCATATATGTAAAACCTAGTTTTGCAGTCTTCAAACTTATTTTGTAGTACATCAACTTATTTCAGAGTAGTTTGTGAGTTATTTAGAAAAGTGCATAGATGCCAATATTTCACCAAAATTAACAAGTATTTATATATAACAGTTAAAATGTCATCATGTATGTATTTAGCTAAGCACAAGTGTATTAAAAGAAACCAGACTCGTACGTCATGTTGCATTGCTCACAAGCTTTTTTTTTTTTTTTATTTAATGGTGGCTGCAACATGACAGATTCTTTAATTTGCATGTCTTCTATTAAATACCATAAAATTACCATATATGGAGTAACTTACATGCTCTGTCAAACTAAATCAAATGCATTTGGTCTGAGTGTGCAATTTTATGTATAACTTGTATTTCTTGTGGAAAATGATTATCTATTAATTTGCATTCTAATATTTTAGAAAGATTGTTTTGTGCATGGAGTGCTTTTAGAGATGTCATAAATTTGGGCCTAAATCAGTCTTTCTCAAGTACCTAGTTTTGCAAGTCGCCTTTTTGCTGAGTCACAAGCTAATGTGGGGTGGGGGGGGAGAGCCCCCATCACCTGTGTGTGCTAATTATTTCAGTGATGGATTTTAATACCCGTTTCTAATTGCACAAGTTTCACTTCTTTCAGCGTGAGATGGGGTTTGGGGAATCTTCTTCCTTAAAAGGGAACTAAAATATAGTCTGTACATTGTATTCATCACTTTTAGGCTTAATATCTTTATCACGTTAGCACACATTAAAATAACAGCTCAGTGATAGGAATTGTTATATGCATGAGTTGTCTTTTGGCTGTATTTCTCTACTTGATCAACAGTGTACCCAAGATACCTCATTATCTATATGCAAATATTCCAAAATCCTAAAATATCCAAAATGCGACTTCTGATCCTGGGCATTTTTGATTAGGGGCACTCAACTTGTTTTAGATTTTGGTAGGTGACATGGGTAAAAAAAAAAAGTAACAATAGAGGAAGTTGGGAGTCAAATGCGTTTTTCATGGTACTTTAGGTTTATTACCAAATTTGAAAACACATGGTGCATTTGCCTAGTGGTAGCCCTGAATTTTTAGAAGTAGTTTTTATTAGCAAAGTGAAAAAACAAAGCATCCATCACTGAAAGATACCAAACAATTATCTCTCCCTCAGTGAGTATGTGTATGCGTAATAATAAATAATGAAGCTGAGGCTTGAATATTTACCATATGAACATTTTTCAGATTTGTTCTAGTATACAGTACAAATGTTTCATTTTAATTAATGACACAAGCAAAGAAAGGGTTTTATATTTTCACCATATGATTTAATGGCCTTTTGTAAATCAGTCGGAGTGATGAACTGCTGTTAAACATGTTTTACTTGTTTAACAAGTTTATTTTAAGCTAACAAAAGTAGAATTGACTAAATACTTCTATTCACACCCTTATTCATCTCAAGATGGTGAACTTGCATAGCACCTTATACCTTACTTCCTTTTCATTTCTAGTGTTGTTTGTTTTTTTTGTTTTTTTTTAAAAAACCTTTCCCTTCTCCTTATCTGGGCTCATGGATTATACGTTCAGAAATTTTTCCAGGTGCCAGATACTGGATAACTTTTCATGGACTGCACATTATAGAACCAGATACTGAATGGTCCTTTCAGTCAATATTTCTTCCAAAAATTACTGCTGGGAAAGCTCTTATTTCCTTTGCTCAAAGCTTCACCTGTTGAACTGAACAAAAAATGGGCATGAGGTGAGGCTGTTTTACTTTTAGTTATAATGGAGAAGACTGAGAGCCTGTTTTTCAACAAGATTATTGGCTGAAATTTCTAAACTGCTTCATGTATTAACAGAAGGAAAGATTGTGCCCGTGACAACACCAGCACCATTAGGAAAGCACTTTAAATGTAAAATTTGGGTAGTTTTGTGTTGTACAAAAGTATCAAGAGCACTGACTTTAATGCAAGCAATATTTTTAACTAACGATGAGCAATTCCTTCATGTAGTGAGATAAGCCACTTGCATTGGCACCCTAAATCTTCATTATGATACACACCCTGTAATAATATGGCTAAAGTAGGAATGCAGACTTCTCAGAACATGCAATTTCATGCCAACTTTGTTATAAAAATAAATTTCTGAACTCCTTGAAAGTTCAAAATAGGCGTAGCATTTTTCAAGGACATTAGAAATAGTATTCAGCTTGGTTAGCCCCTGCATTTAGGTGAGAAATTTATTTTGAGGATTCACAGCTCTTCAAAACAGTGTTGAAATATTTATTTATCAACTTAAAATTAAATAGCTCAGTTGGTAAACTACAAACTAATCAAAGCGGCTTTTTATTGGCAATTTCTAACAAAAGCTGTACATGTGCTCAGACAAAGCAGAGAGCTGCTCCTTGCCACTGACATATGCCTCCTTGTCAGCTTTTGTTTTTCTGGAATAAAGGCCGTAGTTCACATTGTAGATTAAAATGCAATTAAAAGTTTTCTTCATGTTCTCAGTGCCAGAATTTAAAAAAAAATAAAACAGTCAACCCTTAATGTACACCTTATAAACCAGTAAAGTAAAACTTGTTTTGAACTGTTTGGCTACTGAACATTCAGTTGGGTAAGCTTTCTCACAATTTAAAAAAGAAAGGGCAATTGCTATTATTACATGTTGTGGTGACGGGCAAGTCGCATTTGATTGACAGTTAATCCAGAGACTGAGAAAGTTCACTCGTTTGGACCGGAGGTTGTAGGCACACAAAGAAAATGTTTTATAAGGACACCTAACTTTTTGTAGTGATCTTGATTCATCTTCCATCTGAACATGCAGTCATGGCCGTAATTATCGGCACCCCTGGAATTTTCCCAGAAAATGCACCATTTCTCCCAGAAAAATGTTGCAATTACAAATGTTTTGGTATACACATGTTTATTTCCTTTATGTGCATTGGAACAACACATAAAAACATTAAAAAAGCCAAATCTGACATTTCACACAAAACTCAAAAACTGGGATGGACAAACTTATTGGCACCCTGAACTTAATATTTGGTTGCACGCCTTTGGAAAAAATAACTGAAATCAAGCGCTTCCTATAACCATCAACAAGCTTGTTACACTTCTCAACTGGAATTTCCGACCACTCTTCTTTTGCAAACTGCGCAAGGTCTCTCAGATTCTCCCAACAGCAATTTTAAGATCTCTCCGGATTTAGATCCGGACTCATTGCTGGCCACTTCAGAACTCTCCAGCGCTTTGTCTTCAACCATTTCTGGGTGCTTTTAGAGTATGTTTGGGGTCATTGTCCTGCTGGAACACCCATGACCTCTGACGCAGACCCAGCTTTCTGACACTGGGCCCTACATTGCGCCCCAATATCTTTTGGTAGTCTTCAGATTTCATGATGCCTTGCACACAGTCAATGCATCCAGTGCCAGAGGCAGCAAAACATCCCCAAAACATCTTAGAACCTCCACCATGTTTGACTGTAGGTACTGTGTTCTTTACTTCATAGGCCTCATTCCATTTTCTTTAAACAGTAGAATGATGAACTTTACCAAAAGCTCTACCTTGGTCTCATCTGTCCACAAAATGTTAGCCCAGAAGGATTTTGGCCTCAAGTACATTTTGGCAAACTCCAGTCTGGCTTGTTTATGTTTCTGTGTCAGCACTGGGGTCCTCCTGGCTCTCCTGCCATAGCGTTTCATTTCGTTCCGATGTTGACGGATAGTTCAAGCTGACACTGTTGCACCCTGAGTCTGCAGAACAGCTTGAATATATTTTGAAGTTGATTGCTGATTATCCATCATTCGAACTATCCTTCGTTGCAGTCTTTTATCAATTTTTCTCTTCCGTCCACCTCCAGGAGATTAGCTATAGTGCCATGTGTTGTAAACTTCTTGATTATGTTGCTCACAGTGGACAAAGGATCATGAACATCTCTGGAGATGGACTTGTAGCCTTGAGATTGTTGATATTTCTCCACAATTTTTGTTCTGAAGTCCTCAGACAATTCTCTGCTCTTCTTTCTGTTCTCCATGCTTAGTGTGGCACACTCATAGACACACAACAGAAAGGTTGAGTCAACTTTTCTCCATTTTAACTGGCTTCAGGTGTGATTGCTATATTAAACACACTGACCTCATTAAAAAGATTCAGCATATTGGGACTTGCAAGATTACAAATATTGTTTTTACAGAAGTTCTGAAATAAAAGTGAAACTAATGAAATAGCAACAATTCAAAGAAAAAAATCTTAAAAGTGTGTATCTGGAAAACCAAACGTGGGGGTTGGCGAGCAGGAAGCGAAGACCCCTAGTATATTTATATATTTCTCATGCAAAGTCCTGTTTGCGATTATGTTTTGTGATGGTCTTCATATGAAAAACATTTATATGTTACTTGGATGAAAGCCATATCGAATGTTATTTGCCTATATTTATTTATCTTCCTACAGCGTAAAGTCACAAGTATACTGCAGGGCTTCCTGTGTTTGATCGACACAGGCATGCTCACAAAGTACATGTGTACTGAAGTGACTTTAACTGTAGGTGTAAGCTCCTGTCGCACTCTACGCAACTGTTGTTATGGTTCTGCCATTGTCCATACACGGCTCCATAAGCTTTATGACCACAGACTCGGAAAGTCTTTCTCCTGTGGGATGACTGGGATCTTTTTCTTGTCTCAGCTTTCCAGAAGGTCAAGGTTGCTGAAGTACATTTCAATAAAAGAATATTAAGCTCAAGGTTGCTAATTTTTCACTTTAACACAAATTTTTAACCCAACAATGAAAGGTTATACAGTACAATGCATCTATACAGTAATACCTTTAATAAATACATAAATAACAGTAACATATTAATACTGCTTTTAAATAATGACAGTTAATAAAACATGTTTGTTGTTTTGAGAAGATGACAAAAATCTTACTTGTTGCAGCTGAAGGCTTTTAAGGTGACAAGTGTAAGAAGGGAATACGTGATGAGCAGAATTATCAGAATTCTTCATAGTCTCTGGAAAATAATTTTAAACATCGCTTGTGGAGTTTCTTCAGTAACCTATAAGGAGCAAAACCACAGGCAGTGTTGGCTGTGTGTGTTAACTTTATTTTAATGTTAGTTTTTGAATAAACTCATTCACAAGTTTCCTTTTTTGTCATTAACACACAGGTCTTGAGGGACAGGGCAGAATGCACAATGCAGTTTTTTTTTTTTTCTTCAGATTTTATTTTATTCAAGGAAAATTAAAGTAATTGTAAAGAATGGGAAACTTTTTCCAATACCTGCAGAAGTTGTACATACAGGTATAAGAATAAATGTGTAAACAAGGTGTGTTTTTTGTTTTTAACAGTACAAAGCTTCAAGATCCTTTTGGCACCATGAACAAAACTTTTAGTTATGCTCTACTTCCTGAAATGTGAACATCAATTGCATCCTTTATGCAACAAAAAATAGAATGAACGTGATCTTGTTTTAAGTGGATGTGGCAAGTAGCAGCTATCTGCTCTCTGTGCAGTCTACTACACCAGCTCTAAACATGGTGGATTCATGTTTATTAATAACCAATGAGAAGCCTTCATTAATTTTTAATTTAATAATGGAATTATTTAATTTTTGTTGTTGACAAATCAAAATGTTTTAGTAATATTTATTTTTTAGACCATTTAACTAAGCAACAGTATAACTTAAATGATTATTATATCTGAGTTCAAATTATAGTTTAATACTTTATGGAGTATAGGCAGTTGTTTCACAAATTATACATTTTTGTCTTTATATTAAACCATATTGTGAATTTCATTACAAAGAAGCTGTTAACTTAAACCATTTCCACTTACATGTTATTGTTTTGCAGTGGCCTGGAGTACACTAAGTTTTTTGATAAGTAGCAAATATCTGAAACAAGATTTGCTCCTTTTTGCTGACCTTATCGTTGAAAGTTCATGAATGGAAAGGACTGCTTCACTGAAGAATAGCCCTCAATGTGTGTTTAACATTTCATTAAACAGTCAGATTTACAGTTCAGTGAGTAGATTGGACTTTGCCAACTCACTCCCCTCAGTGCCTTGCGTGACTAAATGTCTGTTAATTATTAAAATGCTTTCAGCTCCACACATCATCTCCCCCAGGAACATGTTGCTCTTAGCCAACATGCTATTTTTAAACCGTTATTTTTTATTGATAATCATCCTAGCAAAAGAAACTTTGTAAAATGTTTAGAAATGGATATTATTTATAATTGTAAAATTGTTTATGAATTTTTGAAGATTGTGTGTTTTAATTTTTTTAAGATTACTTTTCTCTGAGATTAATGAGACACTGGGAAATATTTTCATTTTGGTACCTTCTCATCTTTTTTTAGATTGTAATTATCTGTTAAATTCTTTCTGATTTTAAACTTTCAAAACTTTTTAATTAAAAAAATTTAGATTAGTAAATATAACATCATTTCAGGTTTTATTGGCATCTACTTTTGCAAACTTGTTTGGGATAAAAGCGTTTATAATAAAAGGATGGATTTTTTCTTTTTAATTCCTTGAATAGGACATTTTTGTGTTTTTAATACCTTCAGAGGATAATGCTATATCAAATAATTGAACATTTGCTTGAAGGAACTACTACTTTTGAAAGAGCTCTAACATCTGAATCACGTTGTCTCTCTCTTTCTCATTCAGAGAAATTAAACCTGGAGCTTAACTGGCTCTCTGTAAGAAACAACCCTGAATATGGTATTGGTCAATTACAGTGAAAACAAACAAGCAAATGTAATGACATTTAAATTTTATTCATGGCAGAAAATAAATACTGAACTTAAATTTATTGTATATCACTGCTTTACATGATTTGGATATCTGCTTTAAACATGGTAACCTAGTATGTGAGTATAGTAAAATGAGAAGCATTATACTAGAGACAAAAGAGATTTGTGGTATAGAATAGAATCCTTGTGTATTTGTTTTTGGTAAAATGTGGGTGGTGAAAAGGAAATGCAAACTTTAAATAATTTAAACTGTCAGTATACTTGTGCATCCTTTAGGTGTTGGCCTAATACTGATAGTGACTTTCTAAAAGAGCTTGGTGTGGGGTTGAAAGTGAAGTCACTGACTTTTTCCTTGGATGTTTTTTTCCACTGCTGGAGAGAAAATAAAAACTGAGTTAGTCTTTTGCACTCTCAGTGTGGTTTCTTTCGATCTGAATATGTGATCAGTCAGTGGTCTTGTTTTACCCCACCCATTGGTCTTGATTGACAGTGATAAATCCATCATGAAAAGAGTTGAAAATAAATATCGCTGGCATTAAAAGAGCTATTCAGAAATGTGTTGATCAGACAAGCCCCATTGTTAAATAAAAAGTCCTTAAAAATAAGGTCACATTGAAATAAAACCAGCAATAACTTAATTTAACCTCCATATTAAAACAAAACAAAATAAAAATAGCAATTGTATTTCATAACATAATACTGTAATAAGATTAATTACTAATTTTTCACATTTTAATGACTTAGTTATGTATGTATCATTGTACTTTATCATGTAATTTTTTATAATTACATTTGTTTATATATTGGGTGCTAGTTATATCCCATAATTTAAATTAATAAAATGTATTAAAGAATACAAGACAAAACATGTCAGTTTATGTCTATTGCAGCAGCTTCTTGACTACATTTCCTTCAGACAACTCCTGCATTGTGCTTGGTACTGTTGGCTCCACATACCTATGATCATAACAGACTAGACACAAAAAATGATTTAGTAAAGACATTAAATTACAAAGTGTTGCAATCTGGGAAGAGACACTGTTTGGGCAGTGCTGGTGTTGAGTCTGCATGTTCATCCTGTTGGGTTTCCTTCACCTATTTTGGTAGTTCTGTGGCATCCTCAATGGTATGCAGGTTACAGTAGGTAAACCGCTCGAGAGGAGTCAGATGAGGTGGCTCGGGCATCTGATCAGGATGCCTCCCTAGTGAGGTGTTCTGGGTACATCTAAACGTGAGGAGGCCACGCGGAAGACCCAGGACATGCTGGAGGGACTCTGTCTCTCGGCTGGCCTGGGAACGCCTCAGAATACCCCCGGAAGAGCTAGTAGAATTGGCCAGGGAGAAGGAAGTCTGGGCATCTCTGCTCAAGCTGCTGCCCCTGTGACCCAATCTCAATAAGCGAAGAGAAGGATGGAAGGATGGATGGATGGACAGTATGTAAACTGGCAGTTTAAAAGAACTGCCTATATGCATGCTCCATGATTGATTTGTCAAAGGTTGTTTCCTGTCTTGTTCCCAGTACTGCTGAGTTATATACTCCCTCAATGTCCCTGAATTATATAAAATTTATTTGCAAATGTCATTCCTGGAAAGTAGGAAATACAAAGTAATAAAAGAGATTTTGTGTTGTAAAGCCAACTTAGATAAAAGCAGATATTGATGTTTAAACTAACAAACATGCCTCTAGTTGTTGGTTTTCCTTTTTATTAATATTCACTGTAAGAGAGAAGAGAACAGAAACAGGTTGCTCTAAATTCTTAATGGAGGGGCATATTAAGGGGTTCTGTGTATTTTTCCCACACTACTAGCACAGAATTGCTTTTGGCTTAGATCAACACTGGGAAAGAATAATATGTGGACTCGGACAAGAATCACAAAAGCTGTTGCTGTTTGTCCCAGCAGCTGCTTTGGTGTAGCACTGTTTCTAGAACAGAGTTGCTTTAGATTAGTGGTCTGTTTTTTATTTAATTTTTCCTCTTTCCATTCTGACTTTCTATAGCAGAAGTGTGATTTGTACATTAAAACTATGTTTGGACTTTATATCAAGCACCTTCATTACTTTCTCTTATTGTTAAATAGAATGTTTGTAAAAATAAGACATTTTAAAAATGAAACCTGCAATAATTACATTTATCATGACTACATTATTGAAACATCAGTTGTGTTACATCAAATCTTGTGATCCATATAAGAAATGACGCCTTGTATTGTGTGCTATTACCATATGACTGAAATGGAAAACAAGAAAACAAAGTTTGTCAAAAGCAGAAGATTTAAAAATGTGACTGAAAAACTAAAAAGTAAGGTATAACATGACAAACTGCAAACTGCTTTTCACCTTCTGTATATTGATGTGAATGTCAAAGAATTTTGCACAAAACTTGGGCATCACTGAATGTGAAAGTTTTATTACCTGTTATTGTAAACATTTACGTTTACTCACTTCTTAGTTTATACTTTTTCCAAAGCCACTTATAAAGAAGGCCAACACAATATCGTGTAAACTGTTTTGAAACAAATCTTACAGAGCAAGATAACAACATAAATTAACGATTGTAAGTTAAGAGCTATAAAACCAAGCAGAACACATGGCTAGTTATCGTTTTCTTAGCTATTAACAGCCTAGCATCAAAACAGTCATCAATTAGACAAGTATTCACAAAATAAGAAAGTCTTCAAATGATTCTTAAACACCATGAAAGAGTAAGTAGTTTGGATGGAGGTGGACAGCTCATTCCACAGACCTATGGTTAGAACACATGGAAGCTACATAATAATGCACCATCCACCTTACACTTAATACTTGTAAGGGCCATATATGTCAGCTAGTTTTCATTCTATTTGGGGGCGAAAAAAGTTACATCATGGAGATATTTCCATATCAATAATACTTTGCTTGTAATCTTAATTCAAAATGGATATCAAGTCTTGCATGTATTGCTTTCCCTCTTACTTGGTATATAATGACTTCACAGAATATTAACAAAATTGAAATTTCTATTTTCAAAGTATTGGCAAAGCATTTATAATAAAGAAATAATTTAGCATTCATACCACAAGCACATAGAGCAGGTAATCTACCTGAAGCTATGCATGTTTGGGCCCAGCCAGTACTTGGATAGGAGACCAACCAGGAAAAACTTGGGTTGCTGCTGGAAGAGGTGTTTGGTGAAGCCAGCAGGGGGCACTTCCCATGTGGTTTAAATGTGGATCCCAATGCTCCAGTGCAGTGACGGGGACACTGTGCTGTAAAAATGGTGCTGTCCTTTGGATGAGATGTAAAATCAAGGTCCTGACACTCTGTGGTCAGAAAAGGTCCCTGGGCATCCTTCGTAAAGGAGTTGGATGTATCCCAATGGCCTGGCCAAGTTGCCCATCATGGCCTCCTCATTCTTGCACATAATCATCCCCTGTGTCTAAATTTCTAATTCTGTATCACCCTATCACATCCTTACAGCTAATATGTGTTGTGCGTACTGGTGCAAAATGGCTGCTGTGGCATAATCCAGGTGGATTCTGCATATTGACAGTGGTTGAAGTGACTCCCTACTCACTATGTAACACACTGAGTATCGAGAAATGCACTGTATAAATGTAAAGAATTATTAATATGCGAAAAACATCACGGCGATACATTTATTAGTGCTTCCTCCTCACATCTTGTTTAAAATGTGTGGATCTAGCTAATTCTCTTTGAATGTGTGATGTTTAATAGGTTAAAAAGTATGGTGTATTTTTTAAACTACCTCTGCAACCTCTGCTGTAGTGATGAGTGAGTCCTCCACCTAGTATATTGACTCTACTTCCTCAAGGGGGGCATGTTGGTAGGATTTAGGAGGTTCTTGAAGAGCCCTATCCACTGCCTGGCTATATCCCTAGGTGAGGTGAGCAACACTCTATCTCTGCTATAAACCACATGAGCAAGCAACTGCTTTTCCCTCCTGAGTTGCCTGACATTTTGCCAGAATTTCCTTAGAGGCTGATTGAAAATTCCATAGCCTCCCCAATCTCCTCCTTTTGCTTCCACAGTTTCATTGCCATGATCTGGTTGGCCTGTCTGTACCTGTCAACTGCCTCTGAAGTTCCACAAGCTCACTAAACTTGAAAGGCCTACCATTTCAGTCCAATTGCTCCCTTTACAAATGACGTCCATCACTGGTTTTGGGGATTAGTGCTGCAACAGGCACCAGTGACTGTACGGCAGCAGCTCTGCACAGACACCTCAGCAATGGAATCCTGTATCATGGCCTATTTGGGTTCAGTGTCCCTAGCCTCTCTCTCTCGAAATGCAAGAGAAATTCATCTGAAGTGGCAAGTTGAGGATCTCCTGGATGGGAATGACTGTCAGATGTTCCTAGTACACCTTCACTATATGTTTGGGTCTGTCTGGCATCTTCCCTGCCATCTGCTCCAACTCCCAACCAGGTAGAGATCAGTTGACAATTCAGCCCCCTTCACCAGATTGTTCACAGTATACAGTTGAATATTTGATGACACAATTATGAAATTGATTATCGACCTACAACCTAGGGCACTCTGATGCCAATTGCACTTATAAACACCTTTATGCTTGAACATGGTGTTTGTTATTTATAATCGGTGACTAACAGAGTCCAGTTACAAAACATCACTTTAGTTCAGATTCGGTAGGCCATTCCTTCAAAAAACACCCTTCCAGATTTCACTGTTGTTGCTCACATGAGGGTTAAAGCCCCCAAGAAGAACAATAGAGTCCTCAGTGGGAACACCTTCTTGCATTCCCCCAAGGTCTCCAAGAAGGCTGAATACTGTGTGCATAAGCAGAGGCCAGAATCGGAGCCATCCCCTGACTTGAAGTCGCAGGAAGGTGACACTGTCTTCCACTGGGATAAACTCCCAACATACAAGCCCTGAGCCAGGGAGCTATAAATATACCAACCAACGCCTCTTACCCTATGCAACTCCAGAGTAAAATAAAGTCCAGCCCTTCTCCAACAATTTGGTTCTAGAGCCTGTTATGTGCATTGAGGTGAGCTGACTATATTTAGATGGTACATCACTACCTCCTGCACTAGTTCAGGTTCTTTTCTCTCCAGAGGGGTCAAATTCCGTGTCCCTAGTATCTATTTTGGTAGCCAAGGTTTTGTCCGTCAAGGCACTTGCCTTTGACCGCTGCCCAAGCCAGAAAGCATCACAAAGCGGACAATAACTATTGTTTTAGCAACTGGCAACCCAGATTATAGTGATATTAGTGTATGTGATGGACTGGAATTAGGGTTGTCACATTCTTATTCATTATTCAGATGAACTTCAATTGAAATTTAAATGTCTGTTACAGCAGTATATGGTTACTCTTACCCATTAATGTAACACATTCAGATTTTACAGCTTACCATTTTGTATTTGCAAAGTCACTTCCAGGAACTGACTCTTCATGTTTTTGGTGGGAAAGATTAATTTGTTATCAATGAATTGGACAACCTTGTGTTCAGTAAGAAAAGGTAGACTTTTTTCCGTTTCCAATTCTGCTATGCAGAGTCTTCCTTTTAGTCCATGTTTTCTATCTTCATACTCCAGATGACAGGAGTGATGGTGCGTAAATGCTGAATCAGTTTAATGTGTCTCTAACTTCTGCTCCATGGACATGTAGAAATTTTCATGCAGACCAAAATCTGGTGACATTGTTTGAAATTGATCATGTTGCCATTTTTTTCATTTCTGTTACTTGTTTCTATGCTTTAGCAAGTGTTATCACTGCCATTCTCATTCTTTTCTGTACAGTAGTTCCCAGTAACTATTAAACCGTTTCATGAATGGAATAATGAATTACAGTATATGAAATATTACAGTGATCAATGATTTAGTGTCTTAATTACTATTATTTTGGAGGTACATGAATTGAAAGGGACTAAGTTAAAACTACTTGACAAGCAGTCTGGTGTATGATGTGTGTACCAAACAAAAAGCTTACTTAAGTCTTCATGCACTTTTTCAGTCTGTTAGTACTGTGCACACTTAAGTATTTAGAGTTTAATAAGTCAGAAGCTGGTATTTTCCAAGATGTGTACTTACATGATAGTTATGGAATACTTCCCACTGATATCAAGATGGTAAAGCAAATCCTGGAATTCAACAGCTACATATTTCTCAGAGTGGGTGTGCAGCTGGTTGCTTCCTACCATTTCTCATTTTTTATTATTGGTTGTATACTTGTTGAATTTTATTTTGTTGTGCATAAAAGATGACATATCAGAGTGCCTTTTTATAACCATACCCATAATAACTGATGTTTTCATAACGAAGACATTCAAATTAGAAAATTCTGCAGCTGACTGACCATCTGCTGGTTGCATATGCTGTGCTGTATCTGTGGTAAGCAGCTGTTCCCCAGATTTTTGTTGTTTTGGAATATTAATGGAGGTGGCAAACATATGGAGAATAGAAAAGTTTTTTGTTGTAATTTTTGATCTTAAACTAGTACTAGTTCTGTAAAAACGAAACAATTAAATGCCTTTACCATAAACCGGTTTGCAGTTATTCAAGTTCATTTAGAAACCTGTTACCTTTATCGCATTCCAAACATTGCTAAGGGATATTTATGAAGCCTAATTATAAACAACGTAGCAAGACATACAGTATATTTTAAACCTCGTATTCCAGATAATCATTTAGCTGACTTGTTGGATCTTACTTCTTAACTTCTCATTTGGATATCTTCATTAAAAATTATAAAGAATTGTTCTAGTTAATTTAAATTTAATTAGTAAGGTCCTCACAGCACAGCGATTCAAAGTATGTAAGTACTGTATTCTTCTAATAATAATTCTGGCGCTCTTACTCCAGGGATTTCGGTCAATTGCACATTGATAAGTTCTTTTTCTGTAGGTGGAATTACAATTTGCAAAACTGTGTTTTATTTTTAAAAAATGTTAATGTTTTTGTTAATGAAAATGGCAGTCCATTGTGTCTTTAAGTGTAGGCAAGTTCAATCCTGCAGTGTTGCAGGAGCTGCGCGTATGATTTCCATCCAGTTACTAAAAATGATTCATTTCATACACTCAGAATGGAGTATATCACTTAGCTGTTTGGCTAGTGTCTACCTGCTAACGGTGAACTCAAGTTCATTTTCAAGTATCTGGTGATCATGGTTGTTCTAACATTTTCTATGAAAATGTAGAATTTTGCTTGTTATTCCTGAAGTCAGATTATTTTAGTCAGAAGTCAGCACAAGGTGAAGCCAGTGACACAGACACTGGAAGGAAGATGCAACAGGTGTTGTGGAGTTAACAGTATTTTGAATGCCTTGCTAGTGTGCTTGTTTTTAAGTTACTTTGCATACATATACATGTAGCTAGTGATGAAGCTGCAAGTGCTCTGTCTCAATAAAAAAAGTTTTAATTCTGACTAACCACTGACATATAAAGGCAAGGAAAGGTGAGCAATGGCAATGATGGGATGGCATGCCATGGACACAAAAATGGTTGGGCATCATTGTGTCTTCATTTTAAAGAAGATGCTGTCTGATGAGCTTGTTAGAGTGTACTTTAGAAAATAGAAAAGCAGTGTACCTGAATTGTATTTTAGTTGGATTTTTGAAGTGTCCAATGAACTTTGTCTGTAAAGAGACAATGAAATAAGTAGCCAATCACTTTCAGTAGAAGGAACCACAAGTGTTTTCTTTTTTACTAGAACAAAATAACTTTGTACGTGACAGGATACAAATTGAACTTGGTAAGCTTCCATTTATTTATCTATCTATTTATGTTTGCGCTCCAAAAAATATACACGTCAAAGTAATTATCCAAGCTTGGTGAAGAAAAATTATATTAAAAAGAAATGTTATTCACCTCTTAAGTTCATCTGGCAAGCATGTTATATTTTGAAATATTATCAATGTCTGTGGTTTTAAACGATTGTATATAGCTGTATATTCTTGAGTGGTGATGTTTTAATGTAATGCAAACAGTAATATATTATAGCTTAGCTCATGGTTTGGATTCTTATTATTCCTTATTTAAATAGGTAGGTTTTAAATGGAAAGTGTTTTAATTGAAGCTATTTTCTCATTTGCAAACGTATCATAAAAACAAGAAATCTTTTGTAATGTCAGCTCACTTGCCATAAATCCAGTTAATTGGAGCATGTTAAACAGTCAGTTGTGGAGAATAAATGTGGTTGCCATCCTTGGTGTTGCATGCCATTGGTGACGGGGGGGCCATTTTTATTAATCAATTTGTTGATACTGTAAATGGGGGTATGGCTAAGTGGGGTTTGTGCAGTCGAGGATAAATAATGTTTAAACCAACATGCAGCAGTGCAGAGACCATATTAGGGGCATAGCCAGTGTCTTGTAAAATAGCGACTATTGGTGGTGAAGAGACCTAACATTTATTTTATGATTTTTTAGGAATTGAAGAGGATTTGTATTTGGTAGTTTTTTGAGGACATATTAAAACAGAGAGTTGTTTTTTATTGATTAGCAGTGCTTAGTCCACAGCTATTTTTGATACAATTTCTTTCTAAATACTTTAAGACTAGCAAAATACCCGCGCTTCGCAGCGGAGAAGTAGTGTGTTAAAGAAGCAATGAAAAAGAAAAGGAAACATTTTGAAAATAACGTAACATGATTGTCAATGTTATTGTTTTGTCACTGTTGTGAGTGATGAGTGTTGTTGTCATATATATATATATATATATATTTACACACACACACAAACATATATATATATATACATATCTATACATATACACATATATACATACATATATATATCTACATATATACACATACATACATACACACACACATATATAAATATACATATACATACATATCTACATATATACACACAGCTATTTCAGATGATGCAATACGCTGCTTGTTAAAACGGATGACTCCCGCTCTTACGTGCAAGTCTGCGTGGATATTATGAACTATCGTAAAATTTTAAATTTTAAATAGAAGGAATTTTTATTTAGTCGACAGAAATATCTTTGGTAGGAATGGTAAAAACAGACAGGAATATTATTCCTGAATAAATCAACTCAAACCTTTAAACAACTTATAATATTTTGCTCTCCATAAAAATATATCCTGTCAAAATTATACAAATTCAAATATGAACATGCTGCATAACAAAACCTGGAAATATAAATAAAATGTGTTCCTTTCAGCAATAACAAATCAAATCATTCAGTTGTCTTTGCTCATATGTCATTTTAGAGCTGGACGCCTGGCATCTTTTTGGCCACAGGTTCGTTTCTGTTTGCTGTGAGGTTCTGTGTTGTGGAGATTCTCAGGATGGATTGCAGGTGCTCATCAGTGAGGCGACTCCTGTGTGCTGTTTTGTTAGTCTTTATCACTGAGAAGAGCTTCTCACACAGATATGTGCTACCAAACATGCACAAGGTTCGAGCCGCATGTAGACGGACTTTTTGTTCTTCAAAGTCACCAAAGCGCCGTGCAAACTCAGTGCGCGCTCAGTTTATCAGCAAAGTGCGTATTTGGGAACACCGTAGTGACGACTTGGTTTAACATTACTTGGCAACAGGGAAAGTGGGGCAAGTGGTTGTGTCTCCCATAAAAGCAGCTCAATTGAAATCACTTTGTGATTGTGCACGGTAAAACGTCCGCTGAAGTGTCAGATTCTTATTTAATTCTTCTGCTTTCTGTATCTTCTGCATTGCATTCAGGTCTTTCAGGTTACCCTGATGTTTTGTTTTATAGTGCCGTCTTAGATTAAATTCTGTAATTACAGCCACATTAGCTCCACAAATGAGACACACGGGTTCAGTAAACATATACTCAGCCTCCCATCGGTTTTAAAGGCTCTATTTTCAGAATCAACTTTTCTCTTCAGCATCGTGTGAGCTAGCCGCAATAACTTGCAGCATCTTAAGGTAGACTTGATTAACGCGGTAACTGTTACGGCAAGGCAGCTGAAGCGCTGCATTATGGGATCTGTAGTTTATTGTGTTACCAGCGCTTCATATACCGGGCTTTAATAACAATAATACAGTATATAAAATGATCTGGGGCGGATATAATTACGCCGGGCGGATGTGGCCCGCGCCCTTGAGTTTGACACATATGGACTAAATAGAACTTGAAAAGATATATTTTTCAAATGTGATCGCGCAATTCAGATAGAGTTGGCACTACAGCCTGCATGCCTCAATAAGTCATCCTCCCCTTGCCCTTACTTTTTTACCGTTCATCTAATGAATACACTGAGTATGGCTTTACCAAAACAATCACTGATGGCGAATAAAGTATCCATTATTCGAGTATGTAGATCGGGTTATATATATATATATATATATATATATATATATATATATAGCAGAAGAGAAGTAGTGTTTAAAAAGCTAGAAAAGAAAAGGGAACATTTTAAAAATAACGTAACATGACTGTCAATATACAGTATTTGTTTTGTGAGTGTTACTGAGTGTTGCTGTCATCAAGGATTTGATTATCATTATTTCTTTCAATCAGGTTCGTATTTGTAGGATGTGTTGTGTTCAAGTTACATTCCGTGTTTGTCAATCGTTGTAAAGATGACAGGTTTCATTCATCGATTCGTTTCTTACTGCATCAATAAACAGCTCGTCTTCTTCTTTATCTGAGACCTGACACACTGCATGCACGGGTTTTTTTTACACTGTCTTCCTTTAGCGGGACATTGACTTTTTCAACGTGTGCTTTGTTTCCGCAGTAGTTGGATTTATGAATATGCTTGTATGTATGAGGCGCTTCATATTTTTGCTGCCTTTTCAATTGTGTAATTCGGTTTTTGTTCAGCGCTCTTTGGAACTGTTGCCTTTTATCTGTGCACTCGTCAGTTCACGTGAGCCGCTCGGTGTACATGCATCGAAGGTTCCCAGCTGTGCTGGTGCCATCTCGTGCTATGTCCATGGCTGTATTTAATGTTACCTTAGTCCTGGCACTTAAAACTTTCTCTCGCAGTTTAGCTGAGTTTGTGTCAAACACCACCCTGACCATCTCATCTTCCTCTCCATAAGCACAGTCCTTCACCCGTGAATATTTAGTGGCAGTTTGCTATTGGATTGCCGCTGACGGCGGCCTTATATGGGCAGGCACTAAATTACAAGCGCCAGCGCAGCCTGTCTATGAACTTAATTTAAAGTGTAGGTTTACACGTGCTTTGTTTCAGTAGCAGAACTCATGAATATGGTTGTATATGTCACTTTCGCGCTTCTTATTGTTTAGCTGCCTTCTCAATTATATAATGCATGTTTTCTTCAGCGCTTTTTGAGGTCTTCCTGGTTTTCTATGTACTGCGTGATTACGTGGGAGGCGTGATGATGTCACACGAAACTCCGCCCCCACGGCGTTGAAGCTCATCTCCATTACAGTAAATGGGAAAAACTGCTTCCAGTTATGACCATTACGCGTAGAATTTCGATATAAAACCTGCCCAACTTTTGTAAGGAAGCTGTAAGGAATGAACCTGCCAAATTTCAGCCTTCCACCCACACGGGAAGTTGGAGAATTAGTGATGAGTGAGTGAGTGAGTGAGTCAGTGAGTGAGTGAGGGCTTTGCCTTTTATTAGTATAGATTATTTCATAGCAAAGACCAGTACAGGTTGGAAAAATCTTGCCCATTAGCTTCCTTTTTCAGTTGAAGGGCTTAATCTCATTTGTTTAAATTAGTGGTGAATTGATCCGGGCCTTTAATGACCTCTTGGGCACAGCCATCAGCAGTGTGTCTGTTTGCGGAGAGAGTGTTGACTTTGTTGAGAGGTCTCTGGTAACTCTTTCTGTGAAATCAGTAGACGGATTGGGAGAGCATGGGGGGTCATGGGGTCGCTGGAAAGGGGTGTGTGGCATTCCCGATATCTATGCAAAAGGACAAAGGTACAAGTCTTTAGAGTCCTGGTGTTTCCTGTCTTGCTATATGGTTGTGAGACATGGACGCTATCCAGTGACCTGACGAAGACTGGACTCCTTTGGTAATGTGTCTTTCCGGGAAAATCCTTGGGTACCGTTGGTTTGACTTCGTGTCGAATGAGAGGTTGCTCATGGAGTCCCGAATGAGGCACATTGCCTGCATTGTGAGGGAGCGTTAGTTACGGCACTACGGCCATGTGGCGCATTTCCCCGAGGGTGATCCGGCTCCTAAGATCCTCATTGTTGGGGACCCAAGTGGCTGGACCAGGCCAAGGGGTCGCCCACGTAACACCTGGCTGCAGCAGATGGAGGGTCATTTCTGGGGGGTAGGACTGGACCGCGTATATGTATGGGGGATTGCCAATTGGGATCCAGAGTTGTTTTGCCTTGTAGTAGGTGCGGCAACACACTATACCAGTGCATGCTTGCCAACTTGACTTGAGTGGTGAGTTAAAATATCAGCAATAAAGTCCCAAAAAACATCTTTGTAAATTTCATATATGTAAAACCTAGTTTTGCAGTCTTCAAACTTATTCTGTAGTACATCAACTTATTTCAGAGTAGTTTGTGAGTTATTTAGAAAAGTGCATAGATGCCAATATTTCACCAAAATTAACAAGTATTTATATATAACAGTTAAAATGTCATCATGTATGTATTTAGCTAAGCACAAGTGTATTAAAAGAAACCAGACTCGTACGTCATGTTGCATTGCTGACAAGCTTTTTTTTTTTTTTATTTATTTATTTATTTTTTTTATTTAATGGTGGCTGCAACATGACAGATTCTTTAATTTGCATGTCTTCTATTAAATACCATAACAATTACCATATATGCAGTAACTTACATGCTCTGTCAAACTAAATCAAATGCATGTGCAATTTTATGTATAACTTGTATTTCTTGTGGAAAATGATTATCTATTAATTTGCATTCTAATATTTTAGAAAGATTGTTTTGTGCATGGAGTGCTTTTAGAGATGTCATAAATTTGGGCCTAAATCAGTCTTTCTCAAGTACCTAGTTTTGCAAGTCGCCTTTTTGCTGAGTCACAAGCTAATGTGGGGTGGGGGGGGAGAGCCCCCATCACCTGTGTGTGCTAATTATTTCAGTGATGGATTTTAATACCCGTTTCTAATTGCACAAGTTTCACTTCTTTCAGCGTGAGATGGGGTTTGGGGGAATCTTCTTCCTTAAAAGGGAACTAAAATATAGTCTGTACATTGTATTCATCACTTTTTAGGCTTAATATGTTTATCACGTTAGCACACATTAAAATAACAGCTCAGTGATAGGAATTGTTATATGCATGAGTTGTCTTTTGGCTGTATTTCTCTACTTGATCAACAGTGTACCCAAGATACCTCATTATCTATATGCAAATATTCCAAAATCCTAAAATATCCAAAATGCGACTTCTGATCCTGGGCATTTTTGATTAGGGGCACTCAACTTGTTTTAGATTTTGGTAGGTGACATGGGTAAAAAAAAAAAGTAACAATAGAGGAAGTTGGGAGTCAAATGTGTTTTCATGGTACTTTAGGTTTATTACCAAATTTGAAAACACATGGTGCATTTGCCTAGTGGTAGCCCTGAATTTTTAGAAGTAGTTTTTATTAGCAAAGTGAAAAAACAAAGCATCCATCACTGAAAGATACCAAAAAATGATCTCTCCCTCAGTGAGTATGTGTACTTAATAATAAATAATGAAGCTGAGGCTGGAATATTTACCATATGAACATTTTTCAGATTTGTTCTAGTATACAGTACAAATGTTTCATTTTAATTAATGACACAAGCAAAGAAAGGGTTTTATATTTTCACCATATGATTTAATGGCCTTTTGTAAATCAGTCGGAGTGATGAACTGCTGTTAAACATGTTTTACTTGTTTAACAAGTTTATTTTTTAAGCTAACAAAAGTAGAATTGACTAAATACTTCTATTCACACCCTTATTCATCTCAAGATGGTGAACTTGCATAGCACCTTATACCTTACTTCCTTTTCATTTCTAGTGTTGTTTGTTTTTTTTGTTTTTTTTTAAAAAAAAAAAAAAACCTTTCCCTTCTCCTTATCTGGGCTCATGGATTATACGTTCAGAAATTTTTCCAGGTGCCAGATACTGGATAACTTTTCATGGACTGCACATTATAGAACCAGATACTGAATGGTCCTTTCAGTCAATATTTCTTCCAAAAATTACTACTGGGAAAGCTCTTATTTCCTTTGCTCAAAGCTTCACCTGTTGAACTGAACAAGAAAATGGGTATGAGGTGAGGCTGTTTTACTTTTAGTTATAATGGAGAAGACTGAGAGCCTGTTTTTCAACAAGATTATTGGCTGAAATTTCTAAACTGCTTCATGTATTAACAGAAGGAAAGATTGTGCCCGTGACAACACCAGCACCATTAGGAAAGCACTTTAAATGTAAAATTTGGGTAGTTCATTATTTTGTGTTGTACAAAAGTATCAAGAGCACTGACTTTAATGCAAGCAATATTTTTAACTAACGATGAGCAATTCCTCCATGTAGTGAGATAAGCCACTTGCATTGGCACCCTAAATCTTCATTATGATACACACCCTGTAATAATATGGCTAAAGTAGGAATGCAGACTTCTCAGAACATGCAATTTCATGCCAACTTTGTTATAAAAATAAATTTCTGAACTCCTTGAAAGTTCAAAATAGGCGTAGCATTTTTCAAGGACATTAGAAATAGTATTCAGCTTGGTTAGCCCCTGCATTTAGGTGAGAAATTTATTTTGAGGATTCACAGCTCTTCAAAACAGTGTTGAAATATTTATTTATCAACTTAAAATTAAATAGCTCAGTTGGTAAACTACAAACTAATCAAAGCGGCTTTTTATTGGCAATTTCTAACAAAAGCTGTACATGTGCTCAGACAAAGCAGAGAGCTGCTCCTTGCCACTGACATATGCCTCCTTGTCAGCTTTTGTTTTTCTGGAATAAAGGCCGTAGTTCACATTGTAGATTAAAATGCAATTAAAAGTTTTCTTCATGTTCTCAGTGCCAGAATTTTTAAAAAAATAAATAAAACAGTCAACCTCAATGTACACCTTATAAACCAGTAAAGTAAAACTTGTTTTGAACTGTTTGGCTACTGAACATTCAGTTGGGTAAGCTTTCTCACAATTTAAAAAAGAAAGGGCAATTGCTATTATTACATGTTGTGGTGACGGGCAAGTGCGCATTTGATTGACAGTTAATCCAGAGACTGAGAAAGTTCACTCGTTTGGACCGGAGGTTGTAGGCACACAAAGAAAATGTTTTATAAGGACACCTAACTTTTTGTAGTGATCTTGATTCATCTTCCATCTGAACATGCAGTCATGGCCGTAATTATCGGCACCCCTGGAATTTTCCCAGAAAATGCACCATTTCTCCCAGAAAAATGTTGCAATTACAAATGTTTTGGTATACACATGTTTATTTCCTTTATGTGCATTGGAACAACACATAAAAACATTAAAAAAGCCAAATCTGACATTTCACACAAAACTCAAAAACTGGGATGGACAAAATTATTGGCACCCTGAACTTAATATTTGGTTGCACACCCTTTGGAAAAAATAACTGAAATCAAGCGCTTCCTATAACCATCAACAAGCCTGTGACACCTCTCAGCTGGAATTTCCGACCACTCTTCTTTTGCAAACTGCGCAAGGTCTCTCAGATTCTCCCAACAGCAATTTTAAGATCTCTCCGGATTTAGATCCGGACTCATTGCTGGCCACTTCAGAACTCTCCAGCGCTTTGTCTTCAACCATTTCTGGGTGCTTTTAGAGTATGTTTGGGGTCATTGTCCTGCTGGAACACCCATGACCTCTGACGCAGACCCAGCTTTCTGACACTGGGCCCTACATTGCGCCCCAATATCTTTTGGTAGTCTTCAGATTTCATGATGCCTTGCACACAGTCAATGCATCCAGTGCCAGAGGCAGCAAAACATCCCCAAAACATCTTAGAACCTCCACCATGTTTGACTGTAGGTACTGTGTTCTTTACTTCATAGGCCTCATTCCATTTTCTTTAAACCGTAGAATGATGAACTTTACCAAAAAGCTCTACCTTGGTCTCATCTGTCCACAAAATGTTCGCCCAGAAGGATTTTGGCTTCCTCAAGTACATTTTGGCAAACTCCAGTCTGGCTTGTTTATGTTTCTGTGTCAGCACTGGGGTCCTCCTGGCTCTCCTGCCATAGCGTTTCATTTCGTTCCGATGTCGACGGATAGTTCAAGCTGACACTGTTGCACCCTGAGTCTACAGAACAGCTTGAATATGTTTTGAAGTTGATTGCAGCTGATTGTCCATCATTCGAACTATCCTTCGTTGCAGTCTTTTATCAATTTTTCTCTTCCGTCCACCTCCAGGGAGATTAGCTATAGTGCCATGTGTTGTGAACTTCTTGATTATGTTGCTCACAGTGGACAAAGGATCATGAACATCTCTGGAGATGGACTTGTAGCCTTGAGATTGTTGATATTTCTCCACAATTTTTGTTCTGAAGTCCTCAGACAATTCTCTGCTCTTCTTTCTGTTCTCCATGCTTAGTGTGGCACACTCATAGACACACAACAGAAAGGTTGAGTCAACTTTTCTCCATTTTAACTGGCTTCAGGTGTGATTGCTATATTGCCAGCACCTGTTTTTTGGCACAGGTGAGTTCAAACGAGCATCATATGCTTGAAATTAAATGATTTGCCCACAATTTTGAAAAGGTGCCGCTAATTTTGTCCGCCCCATTTTTGGAGTTCTGTGTGACATGATTTCAGATTTGGCTTTTTTTTTCCTCTTTTTTGTGTTGTTCCAATGCACATAAAGGAAATAAACATGTGTATACCAAAACATTTGTAATTGCAACAATTTTCTTGGAGAAATGGTGCATTTTTTGGGAAAATTCCAGGTGTGCTGGTAATTTTGGCCATGGCTGTAAATAATAAATTTCACATTCTTAATGGCATGTCTAAAATAATAAATGAAGTAAACATTACTGTCTAATTGAAAATGCAGACATCCCATGCCAGAAAAGCTGTGTATAATACATAGTATATCTATAGACTACAATGCATATCTAAACTCTGCAGTTGTGACATTTCAGTCCAAATGACAGAAAGATATTGAAGCAGACAGAAGCACTTCTCACATAAGTCTGTTCTGTTGCAGCACTTATTAAAATGTACAAAATAAATCGCCACGCTTCAGTTAGCTTGCTGTTATCAGTTCAGGAGTTCAGAACCCACAATTTTAGCGTTTTATTTTGTCTCAGAGTCAAGTGTTTGTTTTGTTCAGTGTCTTTTGGTCTCTCCCTGAACCCTGGTGGTTTAACCTTCACAGGTTTTTTATACGTGTATTCTTAATAGAATTTGGCCTTATGAAACTAGATACATAATGGCAGGGAATGTATGGAATTAAGGTGAGTTTTTGGTTGTTTTTTGCAAAGTGAGTGACATACTTGATAATAGGTTGCACATTGTTAAAACAACATCTAGGATATTATTGTACACAATACATATTATACTGTACAACCGTCCTTTGCATATACATTCAGATCTGCCTGTTTTAAATGGATACTACATACTAGTGAAAAAATGCGAAATAAATACTAACTGTACTTGAGTGAACAGTGTCAAGAAATGAAAATAGTAAACCTCTAATGATGATAATATATACTCTTTTCACCTTAGTCCTACTAATTACCTGTTTCAATTCAAAAGGAGTACATTTTCCCATAAAATTGCTTTGTAGTGACTATTAGCAAAAGCCAAGTCTGTAGGAAAAGCTGAAAAAAGCAGGAATTCATGGACAGTTATATACAGCATGTTCAAGTATAAGCAGCTCCAGTGACCTATTCCTAATATTCATTATTACTTATAATTTGACTAAGGCCTTTGACTTTATCCTAGTCGATATACAACATTTGACATACAGTTCATTTCTTTTTCCAGTTGGAGCACAGGCAGGTGAGGCCATCTACTCATGGTCACACAGTGTCAGTAGCAGGATTAAAACCCACAATCTCAGGGTCTGAAGAGAGCAGAGGAGTTGAAATGCAATGGCCAGGGTGGGTTGGATCACTACAAAATGTTGTTTTGCTTTTGTTCTGCAACGGGTAACGAAGATATCTTCCAGGGTTGGTAGCTGAGCGTCAATAATTCTCTTAAGATGTTTTGATAGTGGCCTTCAGCTCATCTGCATTGTTGGGTCTGGTGTCTCTCATCTTCCTCTTGACAAGGGGGGTAGTGATACCATGGTTAATAAAATCCTGCTGGAAAGTGAAATCAGCCTCTCCATAAAGCTTGTCATCAGAGGAAAGCATGAAATGCTCTAAAATATACTGTTAGAAGGCCGCGCTGACTTTGGACTTGATAAAACACAGTGAACCAACATCAGAGATGACATGGCTCCCCAAATCATCACTGACTGTGGAAACTTCACACTGGATCTCAAGCAACTTGGATTCTGTGCCTCTCCTCTTCCTCCAGACTCTGGGATCTTAATTTCCAAATGAAATGCAAAATTTACTTTCATCTGAAAAGGGACTTTGGACCACTGAGCAACAGTCCAGTCCGTTTTCTCCTCAGCCCAGGTAATACGCTTCTGACATTGTCTCTGATCCAGGAGTGGCTTGACACAAGGAATGTGACCATTGTAGCCCATGTCCCGTATATGTCTGTGTGGGTTGGCTCTTGAAGCACTGAGTGTAGCCACAGACCACTCCTTGTGAATCTTACCCAAATTCTTGAATGGGCTGTGCTTCACAATCCTCTCAAGACTGCAGTTATCCCTGTTTGTTGTGCACTTTTTTCTCCCACATTTTTCCCTCCACTCAACTTTCTATTAATTTGCTTGGACACAGCACTCTGTCAACAGCCAGCTTTTTTAGCAACTACCTTTTGTGGCTTTACCCTCCTTGTGGAGTGTGTCAATGACTGTCTTCTGGACAACTGTCAAGTCAGTAGTCTTCCCCATGATTGTGTGGCCTACTGAACCAGACTGAGAGACCATTTATAAAGGTTTAGGACACCTTTGCAGATGTTTTATGTTAATTAGCTGAGTGGAGTGTGACACCATGAGTCTACAATATTAAACTTTTTCTCAATATTCTAATTTTGTTAGATACTGATTTTTGGATTTTCATTAGCTATAAGCCATAATCAAAATGAAAAGAAATAAACAATTGAAATATATCACTCTGTGTGCAATGAATCTATATATGAGTTTCACTTTGTGAATTGAATTACTGGAATAAATTAAGTTTTCGCTGATATTCTAATTTATTGAGATGCACCTGTATATAGACCACTGTTGCTATGTTTTGTATTGATGCAATAGTTAAAATGACAAAGATATATCATAGCAGACAAAGGAACTTCTTATACATGTGGAGTCCAGCAGTCACAGTAGTCTGTGTGTCTCCACTGTTGTAGCGCTCTTTACAACATGCAAATTGTTAGTTTCAGTTACCTTGTGCTTCTGAGCCCCTGAATGGATTACAGCAATTTTAGCTTTCTATTTTGTCTGTGTTGAATCTTTTTATTCAGTATCTTTTGCTCTCTTCTTGAAACCCAGGTGGTGGTTTAAGAGAATTTTGGAAGTGGAGAATTTGGGTGCGGGTGTTTTAGGAAGAAGCCCTGTGGGTGCAGCCTTTGCAGCACAGAATTTTTTGGCTATTTACTACACACTTTTAATGTGTTGTCCCAAGATTTGTTTTCTTGTTTGAAAATCATGTCTGGCCCAATGAGGTTAAATCTTGTGTAGCTTGCACACTTGATTTTCTATATGCTGTTTGAGGTTCATACACATAACAACATGCCAATTCAAGGTTAATATTCAAAAGTTATGCTGCTCATTGCTGTGCTAATACTTTGACATTGTCATTCATTCATAACTGTTGGCAATAATGAATACTTCCAACTTGCAGTTGTGATTTTTCTTTCCCTTCCTTCACAGGGAATTTTCAGAGCAAAGATGTTTGAAGCAACAGTCACTTACAATACCGTTGGGAAAATTTATTTCTTGTGCAGAGTGTGGAAAGCGGAGGCAGACATTCCTGCAAACATTTAGAGTGCATTTTGCTGACTAAAATCAGGAAATCATGACCTGGGTGCAGTTAGGATATAGCGGGTTGGATAATGTATGGATGGATGGATGGATGACCTTGGTGCATGAATGCTGGTGAGCCACTGTGGCTTGGATAGGCTTATGGAGATGGCGAAAGTCATCATAAATGGTCTAAAATGACCATTGCAAGGCAAAAACAGTAGCATTAATTTGCAGGTAGTTGTGACGTGTGGCAGATGGGAGCACTTGGATCTGTATGGAAGGCCAGGCTGTAGACTAACACTTACTGAGCAATTTTCCTTGATTTTCCCCTAGAACTCCTTTAAAAAATAAAGTTTTGCATTTTGGAATTGTGAAATTGCATTCAAAATGAATTTTTGGGCAATTGTTATGAAATTGTATATGGAATGTAACTTTATTTTCATCAGTAGATATTCTGTATATGTTTTTGAGTAAATAATCAAAATTAATCTAATAAATAGAAGGACTAATACTTCAATATAACAGCGTGTATGCTAAAGTTGGTAACTGTTATTTTGTTGCTTTTGGGGATGAGGCGGCGTTGGTAGTGGTGGTTTGGATGATTGATGTGCTTCGGTATTACCATATGCTGCTAAATGCTGGCAGTGTGCATTCACTGTATACATTGTGTGTGCAAGATGAGGTTACACTTTTGTTACAATTCAAGAATATTTATCTTTTTTCAGATCTTTCCAAAAATCGTCTGTCAGAACTTCCAGAGGAAGTATGCCAGTTTATCTCCTTGGAGTCCCTCAGTTTGTATCACAACTGTGCCAGGAGCATTCCAGAAGCTGTGTGCAACCTACAGGCCCTCACCTACATCAATATAAGGTAATTAGGCTGTTTTTGAGTTTTTTGTTTGTTTTTTTTTTTTATTTTTTTTATTAGCTAGTTTCATTTAGATTTTGATGAATCCTTGTACTTTTATTTTTAATAAAACTAGGCTTTGTTTTTCTTAGTTTAAATACTCTTCCCATCAAGGCTTTTTTTATTTCCCTGAACCTAATCCCCAAAACCTTTTGTTTTCAGTTGTGAATATGTGCTCTGTATGCTGTAGTTCCCTGAAAAACTAAATATGACATCCATCCATCCATTATCTAACCCGCTGAATCCGAATAGGGTCACGGGGGTCTGCTGGAGCCAATCCCAGCCAACACAGGGCACAAGGCAGGAAACAATCCTGGGCAGGGTGCCAACCCACCGCAGGACACACACAAACTTACCCACACACCAAGCACACACTAGGGCCAATTTAGAATTGCCAATCCACCTAACCTTCATGTCTTTGGATTGTGGGAGGAAACCGGAGCCTGGAGGAAACCACGCGAGACACGGGAGAACATGCAAACTCCACGCAGGGAGGAGCCGGGAAGCGAACCCAGGTCTCCTTACTGCGAGGCAGCAGCGCTACCACTGCGCCACCGTGCCGCCCTTAAATATGACATTAACAGCTTTAATCTTGAAAGGTATAAATAGTTTCTATCTTCATAAATTGGGGAGAGAGTGTTCTTTGCTTATTCTGAGTGATTGTTTTCCTGACACTTGTTCGCTTAGTACTCAGTACTAGCTTTTAAAAGTGGCTGCCAGGGTTAGCAACCAGGCATCAACTTTTAGTTGCCAAAACTGAAAATATATTTTGAGTAGCTAACATGCTATGCAATTATATGTCAACTTGCTATTACTTTACAGCATTTCAATCTTAAGTGGTGTCACTTAATATGTCAGTATTCCGACTCTGGTGCACAACCATTCCTTGTGTCCCATTGTTTTTTTTTTTCAAACCTAGTATATGTAGATTGGGTTTGTATAATTCAGTTTGAGCAATTGTTCCAAAATATTTAAAAACACCTCCTATTCAAAAAGTGTGAAAAGTGCAAGGTGGTTATTTTCATTTAAAGTACACACAATATAATTCCATCTTGCAATTTATTTTATAATTTTGCTTTCATGAAATGCTCTACACCAGTAGAGTAGTTAAAGTTAAAACGAACTTATTCATTTCTTACTCCAAGAATTGTAACTATCATTACTGTTTTATAATTAATGCCAAATTTTTCTTACTTAGGAATTGATTCATTTTTTCATTGTTTACATTTTGTTAAGGCTGTATACATTGGATGTAACCTTCTTGTTGACATTGGCCTTGACTGGAAGGCGCAGCTGTGGAATACAGCAACTGTTATTCAGCACACAAAAAGGAGTACAAAAAAAGCCACTGGGTAAAATAGTTATTATTGGAGGATCTCTGTAATTTTAGTTCAATTTGAATTGCTTTAAAGACAGATTTATTGACATGTTGAATCACACAGGACTAGTTTAACTGATTTACTGACTTTTTATACAAGATGAATGTGGAGACGTGAATGTGCAGTCCATGAAAAGTTATTGAGATAAGCCATTCAGATAGGAGTAAAATTACAGAGGTCCTATGGTAATAATTACTTTACTTCTTGGTATAAAACTAATCCCATCTGATTAGTTGAAACTCAAATTTAGTTTTGTTATATTGAAAGCTAAAAACAGGCTGAAGTACATTTGTCAGACCAGTAATGCAGAAATTCAGGAGGTTCTTAGTGAATTCGTATTCCTGTTTGTTTTTTTTTTATTTGACAAACTGACAGCTGCCAAATCGTGGCTATGTTGTGAAATTTAAAGAAACTCAATCATCAGTTCTATAAAATGTTTGTTTATAGTCGTCCAACTGCCTTTAAACCTGAATCTGAACAGTAAAGCCACCCCTCTAACTCTGACAAAGACAATCCAGCTGAAAATTGAAAAATGAGGACCTTAAATGACACCTTTCTCAGTAATGCCACAACTCCATTTTACATTCTCATGTCTCCTCTCTCTCTCTGTCTCTCGTATGTATGTATATGTGTATGTATATATATATATATATGTATATATATATATGTGTGTATGTGTATGTGTGTGTGTGTGTATATGTATGTATGTATGTATGTGTGTATATATATATATATATATATATATATATATATATATATATATATATATATACTGCTCAAAAAATTAAAGGAACACTTTGAAAACACATCAGATCTCAATGGGAAAAAGAAATCCTCCTGGATATCTATACTGATATAGACTGGGTATTGTGTTAGGAGCGAAAGGATGCCACAACGTTTCATGGAAATGAAAATGATCAAGCTACAGAGCCCTGAATTCAAAGACGCCCCAAAAATCAGAGTGAAAAAATTATGTGGAAGGCTAGTCCATTTTCCAAAATTTAATTGCAGCAACTCAAAATTATACGCAGCACTTTGTATGGCCCCTGTGTTCTTGTATACATGCCTGACAACATCGGTGCATGCTTCTAATGAGATGACAGATGGTGTTGTGGGGGATCTCCTCCCAGATCTGGACCAGGGCATCACTGAGCTCCTGGACAGTCTGAGCTGCAACCTGGTGGCATTGGATGGACCAAAACATAATGTCCCAGAGGTGTTCTATTGGATTTAGGTCAGGAAAGTGTGGTGGCCAGTCAATGGTATCAATTCCTTCATCCTCCAGGAACTGCCTGTATACCCTCACCACATGAGGCCAGGAATTGTCGCGGCACCAGGAGCCACTGTACCAGCATAGGGTCTGACAATGGGTCCAAGGATTGCATCCTGATACCTAATGGCAGCCAAGGTGCCTTTGTCAAGCCTGTAGCGGTCTGTGTGACCCTCCATGGATATGCCTCCCCAGACAATCATTAACCCACCACCAAACTGCTCATGCTGAATGATGTTACAGGCAGCATAATGTTCTCCATGGCTTCTCCAGACCCTTTCACTTCTGTCACGTGCTCAGGGTGAACCTGGTCTCATCTGTAAAAAGCACAGGGCACCAGTAGTGCATCTGTCAATTCTGGTATTCTATGGCGAATGCCAATCGAGCTACATCCTGCTGGGCAGTGAGCTCAGGGCCCATTAGAGGACATGGGGCCCTTGGGTCACCCTCATGAAGTCTTTCTGGTTGTTTGGTCAGAGACATTCACACCAGTGGCCTGCTGGAGGTCATTTTGTAGGGCTCTGGCAGTGCTCATCCTGTTCCTCCTTGCCCAAAGGAGCAGGTACTGGTCCTGCTGATGGGTTATGGACCTTCTATGGCCCTTTCCAGCTCTCCTAGAGTAACTGCTTATCTCCTAGAATCTCCTCCATGCCCTTGAGACTGTGCAGGGAGACACAGCAAACCTTCTGGCAATGACACGTATTGATGTGCCATCCTGGAGAAGTTGGACTACCTGTGCAACCTCTGTAGGGTCCAGGTATCGCCTCGCTACCAGTAGTGACACTGACTGTAGCCAAATGCAAAACTAGTGAAGAAACAGTCAGAAAAGATGAGGAGGGAAAAATGTCAGTGGCCTCCACCTGTTAAACCATTCCTGTTTTGGGGGTCATCTCATTGTTGCCCCTCTAGTGCATCTGTTGTTAATTTCATTAACACCACAGCAGCTGAAACTGATTAACAACCCGCTTTGCTACTTAACTGACCAGATTAATATCCCATAAGTTTCATTGACTTTATGCTATACTCTGATTAAAAAGTGTTCCTTTAATTCTTTTATATATATATAATATATATATAATATATAGTAATCCCTTGCTATATCGCGCTTCAACTTTCAAGCTTCACTCTATCGCAGATTTTAAATGTAAGCACATCTAAATATATATCACAAGTTTTAAGCTGGTTCGCTTTCTGGACAATGGGTCTTTTAATTTAGGTTACATGCTTCCTCAGTTTGATTGCCCAGTTGATTTCATACAAGGGATGCTATTGGCGGTTGGCTTAGAAGCTACCCAATCAGAGCATGTATTACATATTAACTAAAACTCCTCAATGCTATAAGATATGCTTCCCGCGCGGTGCTTGTTTGCTTCTCTCTATCTTTCTCACTCTTTCTGCCTGACGGAGGGGGTGTGAGCAGAGGGGCTGTTTGCACAGAGGACACGGATGCTCCTCTACAAAATACCGCTTTATCGCGGTGCTTCTGTATGCTTAAAAGCACGTATTGATTTTTTGATTGTTCGCTTTTCTTAGCGAGCGCTCTCTCTGACATTCTCTGCTCCTGACAGCGTTCCTTTATGAAGGCGCTCCTTTGAAGATAAGATATGTTTGCTTTCTTTTAATTGTGAGAAAGAACTGTCATCTCTGTCTTGTAATGGAGCACAGTTTAAACGTTTGACTAAAGGGTGTTATTTCATGTCTAGAGGGCTCTAATAATGTTAACAGGGTGAGAGTTTATAAGGGTTTAAAATATATAAAAATAACCATACAAACATATGGTTTCTACTTCGTGGATTTTCACCTATCGCGGGGGGGTATGGAATGCAACCCCCACGATCGAGGAGGGATTACTGTACTTATATACTAATAAAAGGCAAAGCCCTCACTCACTCACTGACTGACTCACTGACTCATCACTAATTCTCCAACTTGCCGTGTAGGTAGAAGGCTGAAATTTGGCAGGCTCATTCCTTACAGCTTCCTTACAAAAGTTGGGCAGGTTTCATTTCGAAATTCTACACATAATGGTCATAACTAGAAGCTATTTTTCTCCATTTACTGTAATGGAGTTGAGCTCGAAAGCCGTGGGGGGCGGAGTTTCGTGTGACATCATCACGCCTCCCACGTAATCACGCAGTACGTAGAAAACCAGGAAGAGCTCCAAAAACCGCTGAAGAAAACATACATTATATAATTAAGAAGGCAGCGAAACAATTAGAAGCGGCGGTGACATATAAAACCATATTCAGCGGCTCACGTGAACTGACGCAATGCGCAGACAAAAAGCAACAGTTCCAAAGAGTGCTGAACAAAAACCAAATTATACTGCTATGCTCAAATAGACAAACCACACGCCGTGGCGCGATAGTAGAGGCTTCGCCTCTAGCGCCGGCGTCCGAGGTTCGATTCCCGAGAGGATGCACTGAGTATGTACGCCGCTTCGATTCATTTTAGCCTCGCATCCCCTTGGTTTGAGACGTATGAAAAAATATGCGGTTAACGCAGAAAGACAGATCACCAATTGAAGCTTTATGAATAATGGATACTTTATTCGCGATCAATGATTGTTTTGGTAAAGCCATACTCAGTGTATTCATTAGATGAGCGGTAAAAAAGTAAGAGCGAGGGGAGGGTAACTTATTGAGGCACGCAGGCAAAACCACAATAGCACGCGGGCTCGATGTACTGTAGTGTGTCGCCAACTCGATCTGAATTGCGATCACATTTGAAAAAATATATCTTTTCAAGTTCTATTTAGTCCATATGTATGTCAAACTCAAGGCCCAGGCCACATCCGGCCAGTGTAATTATATCCGGCCCGAGATCATTTTATATATTATTGTTATTAATGGCCGGGGATATGAAGCGCTGGTAACACAATAAACTACAGATCCCATAATGCAGCGCTTCAGCTGCCTTGCGAACACTTACCGTTAATCAAGTCTAGCTTATGATGCTGCAAGTTATTGCGAAGCTAGCCCACACGATGCCAAAGAAAAGGTGATTCTGAACATAGAGCCTTTAAAACCGATGGGAGGCTGAGTATATGTTTACTGACATTGCGGTAAACCCGTGTGTCTCATTTGTGGAGCTAATGTGGCTGTAATTACAGAATTTAATCTAAGACGGCACTATGAGACAAAACATCAAGATAACCTGAAAGACCTGAATGCAATGCACAAGATACAGAAAGCAGAAGAGTTAAAGAAGAATCTGACACTTCAGCAGACGTTTTTACCCGTGCAAAATCACAAAGTGATTTCAAGTGAAGCTACTTTTATGGGAGACACAAATGCACCAGTGCAACTTGCCCCACTTTCCCTGTTGCCAAGTAATGTTGAACCAAGTCGGCACTACGGTGTTCCCAAATCGCGACTTTGCTGATAAACTGAGCGCACTGCACACTGAGTTCGACGGCGCTTTGGTGACTTTGAAGAACAAAAAGAATTTTGAGTTGTTTACAACCCATTTGCCGTCGATGTGGAAACTGCACCTGTGCAGATTCAGATGGAGGTGATTGAGCTGCAGTGTAATGGCACACTGAAGGCAAAGTACGATACTGCAGGGCCCGCACAGTTTATTCACTCCATTCCTGCAGAAATGCTCCAGCTCCGTCTACATGCGGCTCGAACCTTGTGCATGTTTGGTAGCACATATCTGTGTGAGAAGCTCTTCTCAGTCATGAAGACTAACAAAACAGCACACAGGAGTCGCCTCACTGATGAGCACCTGCAGTCCATCCTGAGAATCTCCACAACACAGAACCTCACACCAAACATAAACAAACTTGTTGCCAAAAAAAGATGCCAGGCGTCCAGCTCTGATAAAATGACATAAGAGCAAAGACAACTGAATGATTTGATTTGTTATTGCTGAAAAGAACAAATTTTATTTATATTTCCAGGTTTTGTTTTGCACCATGTTCATATTTGAATTTGTATAATTTTGACAGGATATTTTTTTATGGAAAGCAAAATCTTTTGGGATATTTAAAATTTAAGTTTATTTTTTATATAAAATTACATAAGAGTAAAGAAATTTGAATGTTTGTTCTTTTAACGTTTATTTCGAACTTGTATAATTTAGACAGGATATATTTTTATGGAGAGCAAAATATTTATTTAAGGTTATTTAAGGTTTGAGTTGATTTATTCCGGAATAATATTCTGTCGACTAAATAAAAATTCCTTCTATTTAAAATTTAAATAGAACTTGAACAGATACGATAGTTCATATTATCCAGGCAGACTTGCACGTAAGAGCTGGGGTCATCCGTTTTAACAAACAGCGTATTGCATTGATACGAAATATCCTGCCCATTTAATTATTTAGGAATGGATAAATAAATTAAGATTTTGTACAAATAATGTTTTTCATTTTTCTTCTTTCATGGATTCATGGTTTGACAATGGAGCGTACCTACCTTCTGCTTGGCAGAGATATCTTGCAAACGTATTACATTTTTGTTAAAGAGATCACAGCTAAATTCTCGCCCCAATAGCAAAACCAAAAATGTTGTATATCAAGAGGCCCTCGGATAAGAAAGCTATCAGTATAAATTCTTCTCAATACAAATGATTGTGGTTTTTTTTTTGTTTTTTTTTTATACTGTATATATAAAGTTTGTCCTGTCTCACTCGCACCTGAGGGGTGGGGGGCAGCTAGGTCATAATACAGATATGTTTACTTCCAAACTAATAGTTGTTCTTGCATTCTCATATCCACTTACTCCAAATCTAAAAAATGCAGAGAAGTTCAAGCCTACTCCAACTGAGAAAAAAGAAAGAAGGGTTCAAAGAGAGCATACAAGCTCCATACAGACAATCAGGTGCTGGATTTGAATGTAGTATACTGGATTAGTTAAGTTGTGGTGCTAATCAGTCTACACTTCTGTGCCACCTAAGCTAAAAAAAAATGTTTCAAAACTTTATTTTAACTAAATATTTCAAGTTCCTTAAAGTAATAACATTCACACTTACACCCTTATCTTCACTGCTCAACTCTCTGAAAGCTGCAGAAATTATACTCTTCACAGAAAAAAAAAAACAGTAGGGTATGGACAACAAATAAACAATACAGTCGATTCTGGTTAATTGGACCACCAGTTAATCGGACCAGCCGCTTATTCGGACCGAATCCTAAAGAACCTAAACAGATCATATTACATAAGCCTAATATTGTTCGCTTATTTGGACCAATAGAAATTGGTCCGTTTTAATCAGACCAAAGAACGTGACAGAGAATAAGAAAAAGAAGCCACAAATCGCCCGCAGAAAGCGGATTTAAAGCGGGTCAGCGACATCGGGTGGATCCCTGGACTCCCCAGGAGAATTTATGCTTTTATCAAAGGTCAGGAAGTTGGAAAATTTGTACCAAGTGCAAACCAGTGGGGGTGAACATGCCTGCCGTTTCTTTCCTAAAACGGACCACCCATTATTAGGACCAAAATGATCGCGTCCCAATGTGGTCCGATTAACAGGAATCGACTGTATTTAACATTCTCTAGATTTTTTTGTGCATTACTATACTGATGCAATATTTTCTGGGCAAGTATGTGTTTTTGGCCAAAACATGAACGGAAATCTCTTCATTCAAAATTCAAGAATTATTTAAAGGTAAAACGCAAGAAATAAGTTTCTTGACTTTGTCTACTCAGCTTTATCTTCTATTTTACAAACTACTGTAAACATCAGAAAGAACAAATTGCAACATTAAAACCCAGCATATGTTCACCCCACCTGGATTCTGAAATCCCCTTTTGCATTATCATTTATGGGGTGGGGGTTTCTGTTTAAATTTCAAAAATGAATTTCCAGCCCTTAATGATACTCTGACCATGAGCCAAGTCACTTCATCTACCCATGTGTCAATTTGAAAAACAAAAGAAATGTAAACAATTCTATCTGAAATGATGCAAGTTGCATTGGATAAAAATCATCAGTCAAATAATAAATAATTATATAATATTTTAGTTCACAGGACCTACTTAGTCTTGAATGTGCTATATACAATGTCCATTAAAAAAACATTCCTGCATTAGATGAATTCCTGCTTTTTTCTGCTTTTCCTAGTGGCTCTTGTTGATGCTCATTGCAAAACACAATTTTACAGGAAAGTATATTCTTTTGAAGTGAACCAGGCAGTCTCTAGTGTTTTTTGTTATATAGAATCCTAGAATACTGTATTTTCCATATACCTTAAAATGTCTCAAATTCCAGTCTCTAGCCTCCATCTGTTACTTTACCTTTATACCTACTGTATATATACTGTGTCATCCAATTTGTCGATAGAAAGTTTCTATCTGATAATTCCAGTGTTAATCTAATGGCGCTTTTCCATTGCATTGTACAGCACGACACTGTTCAGTTCAGCTCAATTTTGGGGGGGTTTTCTACTGGGAGCAGTACCTGGTACCTGGTCCTTTTTTTAGTACCACCTCAGCCGAGGTTCCAAGCGCGCCAAACCGTTACCAAAACGTGACGTGTAAACTCTGCTGGTCACAGATTGGCCGGAGAAAATCGTCATTACTGCGTCACTGGCTATTCTTTTCTTTAAAGGTACACACACGCGGAAGTTTGTGTCCCGTCTCTCCATCGCTGGACGCAGTTTGTTGCATAAGTGGATGAATGTTTCTTCAGATATTCGAAAGTTCTCCAGCCACTGAGTGTTTGTAAAACCGGGAACAATCACATCCCACCACTCTGAGGCACGGTTAAATGTCCAAACAGATGGTCTGTTGCGGCAACTTTTTTGCAAAATGTGGAAGATCTGTAATATCAGCATTTTAATTTTACACTGGCAGTTAAGTTCATTTTATGCGTTGCAACAGTGATAAAAGTTAGCTAGTGATGTGCTTTTTTTAGTTGCTTACCCTTGAGCGTCATCGAGCTAAAGTGTTGTCAGTTGTCTGCGTGTTGTTGTAAAAAGTTCCACGGTGTCACGGCAGTAGAGGCGGCGCAACTATAGCGACACATGAATAATCCCGCCCACTCTAAAGTGGTACTAAACTGCAGTCGAAACGCAAACCGAGCCGAACTGAGCCGAACCAAGGTGAGCTGTACTGAACCGTGCTGTGCCGTACTATGCAGTGGAAAAGCGCCTTAGGATGACTTTTCCATAGGCAGGAGAACAGCTTAGATGTAGAGCAAGAGAGCAATAAGAAAAAGAAAATAGAGGAGGCTTAGTAATGATATCTAAATATTTTATTATTGATTTTTTTGATACAATAAACATAATGTAAACACTGACTGTGATGTCCTACAAATGTCTTTGTCTTCATAACATATGCTTAGAATTTGAACAGTTGCCATACAAGTCTGTTGCACGTTTGGTAAATAAACTATAGTATATTGATAAAGAATTCATGAAGGTTTGCCAGATTTTGTGAGACTGTTTGAGGCACTATTAACTAAAACCTTGGCACCTAACGTCTCTAGCCCACCACCACAATGCAAATAAGCTTGTGATCCTCCTCCCATTTTCGTTGTTTCTTTCTTTTTTTTTTGTCAACCAGTTCAATCTTTTTGTATAGATTATACTACTATTATAGACCCAAATGCCTTATAAATATATATAGTATGACTGTGTAAATAGTAGTAAACCTCATTCAAAAGTGTACAGACACATGCTTATGTACTAGGTATTTCCTGATCTGAGGTGGAAAGTTGTATTTCTTCTTGCTTAATTGAATCTTGAATAACTGCAAGTAGAGGTTGGAAAGTTTCCATTTGTCTGCTGTGGTTAAAATCCCTGAAGAATGAAAGATGATAAATCTTTTTAATATCATTTACTTATTTTAACTTTTAAACAACTACAACCCATACAGATAATTCTTAAATAATTTTTGCACTGTTTACTGTGTTCTTTTGGAGTTTGATCAGTGGTTTAGTTGTCTTCTCAGCTTAATCTTTTTTTTTTTTTTGATTTGTTTTGCAGAGTTTGTTGGAAAAAGTGTAATTTTTGAAAGTGAAATATTTTCCTTCTTTTAATGAGCATAGTTTATTATAGCTCTGTTACAGCATTAAAGCTTGGTACTTCTATTTGTACTGGCCAGCTGTCTTGTACAAGGTGATGTCTTGTCTCTTGACTGAGTGTTTTGGTCTTCTGAGGAATTTTATCAGAGTTGTAATGCCATGTTATGGAATTTGTGAAGGACAAACCATATAAAACATCTGCTAGATTCTTTCTTAGCCTGGCAGAAAAAAAGAGTTTATTCAGCAGGTCCTGACCAATTGATTTGCTTTTGTGTGATTCTTATTTTGTTTTTGCTTGCAGTCGAAATCAACTGTCCTCCTTGCCTCCATTCCTGTGTCAACTTCCTCTAAAAGTTCTGAATGCTAGCAATAACAAGCTCTCCACACTGCCAAACAATATTGATACCCTGGTCAACCTCAGACAACTGGTGAGTATTTACAAATGTGTGTGTATGTGTATATACTGTATAATGTGTGTGTGTGTGTGTGTGTGGATATGTTACGACTGGGAATCAATGTAAAGAAATTAATTAATTGCATAATTATAATGAATTAATCACATCTAACATTAAAACATGCAATTATGAAATAATTGCATAAATTAATTTAGAATCAACACAAAGGTATTTTTAAAATTTAATAGCAATAGTTTAAGCTTAAACAATGACCTGAAACCTGACAAAATAGTACTTGAACAACTACAACCTGAATTTGAATGCCTTCTTAAAAGGTAAGATGAATAGAAGTCAACAAGAAAACTATTGAAACGACTGTACACTGTGAATGCACTGTTAAAGACTGACTTAATTGAAATAAGTATCTATTAAATGGGTATGTATTAAAACTTGTGTTTAAAACACCGCAAATATCCTCAGTTGTTCATCACCTTCAACAACTTGATACTTACACTATACTAAGCGAGAAACATTTTTCATATTTTAGTAATAATTGACAAAATGTAAACATAAAGTGTACCTGTATAATGTGTGAAGACTGAAGTCCAAATATCAAATAAACACTTTCACAAAAAGTACAAATATAACAAAACAAGTGCACTTTTATTCAAGAATGTAAATGTATAAAAAGAAATTGGGTTAGGGTATGACGCTGACCTGACTGCTGGGCAGTGTAAGATCTGCTGACATGTAATCAAGAGGTTGCAGGTTTGATTCCGAGCTCGTCCGTTTTGAGTAGTGAGCTGCTCTTATTGTTACTATTTTAGAATTAAAACGTAGATTTGATTTGAGTCTGTAGATATAGATATATATATGTGTGTATATATGTATGTTTATATGTATATATGTATGCAAGACATGCAGGTTAGGTGGATTGGCGATTCCAAATTGGCCCTAGTGTGTGCTTGGTGTGTGGGAGTGTTTGTGTGTGTCCTGCGGTGGGTTGGCACCCTGCCCAGGATTGGTTCCTGCCTTGTGCCCTGTGTTGGCTGGGATTGGGTCCAGCAGACCCCTGTGACCCTGTGTTTGGATTCAGTGGGTTAGTAAATGGATGGATGGATTCTTTGTAAATACTCTTGAGTTTGGCAACAGTTTGCCTTGTTCGGGACCATCTACAACCTTGACAACAACATCTGAAAAACTTCTAACTCTTGATAATGCCACATATAACTGACTTGTGGCAAGTAAATGGCAACTTCTCTATGGTTTGCCCCTGAGATTTATTAATTGTTATGGCAAATGTAAGGCTAATGTAACTAGAAATTGCCTCCTTCCTAAGGTAAAGGGTAAATTAGTAGAGGATGGAGCCAAATCAATACGGGGAATAAAGACGCTGTCCCCTTCAGCTGAACCTGTTATTACTTGAGCAATGATGAGGTTTCTAAACACTCTTTTAGTGTTTATATTCCTAAGGAGCATAATTATTGCTCCCTTTTTAAAGGTTCAGTTTATGCCTCGGCATTCCTGTTGGAATTAGCGGATTAAGAAACTCAATAGGATAGTTCTGCATATCTTGCTCAGTTGATAATTTTTTTTTTACGATTATTTTTCTGTTCTTCTATAGATCTATTCTATATCTATATCTTCTGAGTCTTTCTCTTGTAGCGTTTTTATGACGCTCATTTTCTTTGTCTTCAATCGATCTATGTGCTCGTATTTTTCTTTGTCTTTCAGCCTTTCTTTTGTTGATGTTTTCTTGTTGAGCTGACCGTTCTTCCAGGTGATGTTGCTTAAAAAGGGTTTGAGTGTCTGGGTCTTTTGTCCCACTTGACGTGTCCTCCTTTTTGGGTGGCATGTTATTAGTAGATATTTAGTTAGTAAAAATGCGCGGGCACTATCTGTGGCGTCTCTCCGGCAATGGATTTAATGTGTGCGGCCGTGAGTACCCAATCAGCACTCTCCCCAGCAAATGCGCATGGCACTATGTGTGGTGTCTCCATAGCAAAGGATTTAATGTGCACAGTTTCCACCTTTATTTGCTTATCATGCGCGGCTGAGGCTACGCCAATAACTGTGTTGCTTATTATGCGCGGCAGAGGATATGCCATTGTTTTGATTTGGGAAAATGGTTCAAGGGGTTCTTTAGAATAAGTGGGCAAAAATCAGAGAGAAGAGGTCCAATACTTCAATAAAATTTACTTATTCAATTATAACATATAAATACATATGAATAGGTTATAGAAATAAATATATATGCTTAAAGAGACAATAACATACATACAGTAACATACATCAAAAGACCCAGAGCCATCATCCTAATCCAGTAGACTGAGGGAGCCCGCATGTCAGTCTCGTCAGAGGATCAACCCCGTGCGCCTTTTATCAGATACCGGGTGGTATGCAGCTTTCCCCACGGTTGAACGTCCAAAGAAACTGAGGGCGGAACCTTCCCTTATATACTAATTAGGTGTCCTTGCCCAAAAGTGGCTTACGTGGAAGCAGTGTATGCAGAAGTGATCAGTTTCAGCATACACCCCCCCTTCCATGGGACACGGCGTTGTTTTTTCTTCTCCTCGGCCTTGAGACTAGTGCCTAATACCAGAAGACACAGTAATATGCTTACATGTGAAAAAAGCCTCTCGAAGTGAAAAACAACTCCTTACATAGCCTTGGCTGTATCTTTAGAACATTCCCGGCTGTTTCTCCCAAAGCATTAGTAATGCAGCTGGGTTTCGTGCTGAAGCGACCAACGCCCATCTGCTCTCCTGATTCCCTTCTCTTTATTTCACCTTTGCTTGTTACAGAGAAAAATCCTTCCATTACAGCCATTCACTGTGTGCCCAGGTTCCACCTTTATTTGCTTATCATTCGCGGCCGAGGCTACACCATTCACTGTGTTGCTTATCATGCGCGGCCGAGGCTACACCAATAACTGTGTTGCTTATTATGCGCGGCCGAGGATACGCCATTCACTGTGTGCCCTGGTTCTACCTTTATTTGCGTATGATGTGTGGCCGAGGCTATGCCATTCACTGTTGTACAAATGGGCGAGGCACGGTGCAGCCCCGTGCATTCGCGCTTCACCAGAAGACACACACACACGGACAACTGGATGCACACAGGGGTTTTATTAAAAAGGATATGTATATGTGTGTATTTATTTATATTTTTATATATATATATATATCTAATAATCTATATCTATACTAATAAAAGGCAAAGCCCTCACTGACTCATCACTAATTCTCCAAGTTCCTGTGTAGGTAGAAATTTGGCAGGCTCATTCCTTACACCTTACTTACAAAAGTTGGGCAGGTTTCATTTCGAAATTCTACGCGTAATGGTCATAACTGGAAGCTATTTTTCACCATATACTGTAATGGAGTTGAGCTGGATGGCCGTGGGGGGCAGAGTTTCATGTGACATCATCACGCCTCCCACGTAATCACGTGAACTGACTATCAACGCAGTACGTAGAAAACCAGGAAGAGCTCAAAAAGCGCTGAACAAAACATGCATTATATAATTGAGAAGGCAGCGAAACAATAAGAAGCGAGCGACTGACATATACAACCATATTCATGAGTGCTGCTACTTCGGGAAAAAAAGCACGGTGTAACCCTAAAGTTTAAATAAAGTTTGTAATGCAGTGCCTGCCCATATAAGGCTGTCTGTCAGCAGCAATCCAATAGAAACACTGCCGCTAAATATTCACGGGTGAAGGACTGTGCTTATGCAGAGGAAGATGAGATGGTCAGGGTGGTGTTTGGCACAAACTCAGCGAAACTGCGAGAGAAACTTTTAAGTGCCGGGTCTTAACTAACATTACATACAGCCATGGACATCACACGAGATGGCACCAGCACAGCTGGGAATCTTCGATGCGAGAACACCAAGCGGCTCACGTGAACTGACGCAGTGCACAGATAAAAAGCAACAGTTCCAAAGAGTGCTGAACAAAAACCGAATTGCACAATTGAGAAGGCAGCAAAAAAATATGAAGCGTCTGATACATACAAGCATATTCATAAGTGCAGCTACTGCGGAAGCAATGCACACGGTGGAAAAAGTCAATGTCCCGCTAAACTAAGACAGTGTAAAAAAAAAAAAAACCTATGCATGCAGTGTGTCACATCTCAGATAAAGAGGAAGACCAGCTGTTTATTGATGCAGTAAGAAAAGAATCGATGAATGAAACCTCTTATCTTTACAACAATTGACAAACACGGAATGTAACTTGAACACAACACATCCTACAAATACGACCCTGATTGAAAGAAATAATGATAATCAAATCCTTGATGACAGCAACACTCAGTAACACTCACAAAACAAATACTGTATATTGACAGTCATGTTACGTTATTTTTAAAATGTTCCCTTTTCTTTTCTACCTTTTTAACACACTACTTCTCGCTGACGTACGCGGGTATATATATATATATATATATATATATATATATATATATGTATATATATATATAACCCGATCTACATACTCGAATAATGGATACTTTATTCGCCATCAGTGATTGTTTTGGTAAAGCCATACTCCGTGTATTCATTAGATGAACGGTAAAAAAGTAAGGGCAAGGGGAGGATGACTTATTGATGCATGCAGGCTGTAGTGCGCGTCAACTCTATCTGAATTGCGCTGATCACATTTGAAAAATATATCTTTTCAAGTTCTATTTAGTCCATATGTGTCAAACTCAAGGGCATGGGCCACATCCGCCCGGCGTGTAATTATATCCGCCCGAGATCATTTTATATACTGTATTATTGTTATTAAAGCCGGGTATATGAAGCGCTGGTAACACAATAAACTACAGATCCCATAATGCAGCGCTTCAGCTGCCTTGCCGAACAGTTACCGCGTTAATCAAATCTACCTTAAGATGCTGCAAGTTATTGCGAAGCTAGCTCACACGATGCTGAAGAGAAAAGTTGATTCTGAAAATAGAGCCTTTAAAAACCGATGGGAGGCTGAGTATATTTTTACTTAACCCGTGTGTCTCATTTGTGGAGCTAATGTGGCTGTAATTACAGACTTTAATCTAAGACGGCACTATAAAACAAAACATCAGGGTAACCTGAAAGACCTGAATGCAATGCAGAAGATAAAGAAAGCAGAATTAAATAAGAATCTGACACTTCAGCGGACGTTTTACCCGTGCACAATCACAAAGTGATTTCAATTGAGGCTGCTTTTATGGGAGACACAACCACTTGCCCCACTTTCCCTATTACCAAGTAATGTTAAACCAAGTCGTCACCACGGTCTTCCCAAATACGCACTTTGCTGATAAACTGAGCGCACTGAGTTTGCACGGCGCTTTGGTGACTTGAAGAACAAAAAAAGTCCGTCTACATGCGGCTCGAACCTTGTGCATGTTTGGTAGCACATATCTGTGTGAGAAGCTCTTCTCAGTGATAAAGACTAACAAAACAGCACACAGGAGTCGCCTCACTGATGAGCACCTGCAATCCATCCTGAGAATCTCCACAACACAGAACCTCACACCAAACAGAAACGAACCTGTTGCCAAAAAAAGATGCCAGGCGTCCAGCTCTAAAATGACATATGAGCAAAGACAACTGAATGATTTGATTTGTTATTGCTGAAAGGAACACATTTTATTTATATTTCCAGGTTTTGTTATGCAGCATGTTCATATTTGAATTTGTATAATTTTGACAGGATATATTTTTATGGAGAGCAAAATATTATAAGTTGTTTAAGGTTTGAGTTAATTTATTCAGGAATAATATTCCTGTCTGTTTTTACCATTCCTACCAAAGATATTTCTGTCGACTAAATAAAAATTCCTTCTATTTAAAATTTAAATAGAACTTGAACAAATCGATAGTTCATAATATCCACTTGAGACTTGCACGTAAGAGCCGGTGTCATCCGTTTTAACAAACAGCGTATTGCACTATCTGAAATAGCTGTGTGTATATATGTAGATATGTATGTATATGTATATATATGTTTATATATGTGTGTGTATGTATATATATATGTATTTGTGTGTATATATGTGTGTGTATGTATGTACAGTATGTGTGTATGTATATATGTGTGTGTATATGTATGTGTATATATGTAGATATATATGTATGTATATATGTGTATATGTATAGATATGTATAGATATGTTTGTGTGTGTGTAAATATATATATTTATATTTATATTTATATTTATATATATATATATATATGACAACAACACTCATCACTCACAGCAGTGACAAAACAATAACATTGACAATCATGTT
>NC_053156.1:52750290-52920290 GCF_016835505.1 Polypterus senegalus
TTTGTTTAACTAATAGCTAAGCTATCCCAAAAGATTTTAGACATTATGAAGGCCATTGTGATCTTGGGAAGCTTCTGCAGAATTTTTTTGTAGACTTCCTCAAATCTGGGCCATGACACAATTCTGTCTCTAAGCTCTGCAGGCAACTCCTTCGACCTCATGAGTTGGTTTATGTTCTGATGCACATTGTCAACTGTGGGACCACCTTACATAGACAGATTTTTGACTTTCCTTATCATGTCCATGTAATTGAATTGACCCAGAAGTAGACTTCAAATATGTTGTATGAACATCTCAGTGATGGATCGATATAATATATATAATAATAATCCAGTGATGGATTCGCCAAATTTCAAGTATCATATTAAAGGGTCCTACAGTGGGCTGGCGCCCTGCCCAGGGTTTGTTACCTGCCTTGCACCCTGTGTTGGCTGGGATTGGCTCCAGCAGACCCCCGTGACCCTATAGTTAGGATATAGCGGGTTGGATACTGGATGGATGGATATCAAAGGGCCAGAATACTTTTGTCAGTGGGATATTTCAGTTTTTTGTTTTTAATAAATTTGCAAACATTCCTAAAATGCCTTTTTCCCTTTGTCATTGAGTGATATTGAGTTTGGCTTGATGAGGGAAAAAATGAAGTGAAATGGTTTTAGCACAAGATTACAACATAGCAAAATATGAAATAAGGATTGGGTCTGAATACTTTCTGAAGGTACTGTACATTATCTACTTAATTACATTAGATTAGATAAACTTTAATGTTCTAATTGGAAGGACTTGTCTCCTAATAGAGCTGTTAATGAATGAAGAAGTATCAGGCGTGCTAATTGATAATGTTCTTGACATAGTAAATTTGTCACTAGATACTGGGGTCTTCCCAGACTGTCTTAAGACTGCTGTAGTTAAACCCCTACTTAAGAAACATAATCTTGACCCCTCGGCTCTTGAAAATTTTAGACACATCTCTAACTTGCCCTTCTTAAGTAAAGTTCTAGAGAAGGCAGTCATTATGCAGTTAAATGACCACCTAAATAAACATGCTATTCTTGATAAATTTCAGTCAGGTTTTAGAACAAATCACAGCACAGAAACTGCACTCGTTAAAGTAGTAAATGACTTGCGGGTAAATGCAGACAGAGGCCATTTATCTGTTCTCATCCTCTTAGATCTGAGTGCTGCATTTGACACCATTGATCACAACATTCTTAGAAATCGCCTTAGTCAATGGGTGGGCCTCTCTGGCAGTGTCTTAAATTGGTTTGAATCCTACCTGACAGGGAGAAAATATTTTGTTAGTTGTGGGAATTACAACTCGAAGACACATGATATCCAATATGGTGTTCCACAAGGCTCTATCCTGGGTCCGCTGTTATTCTCAATCTACATGCTTCCGTTAGGTCAGATTATCTCAGGCTACAACGTGAGCTACCACAGCTATGCTGATGACACACAGCTGTACTTATCAATAGCACCTGATGACCCTGATTCTATTGATTCACTAACACAATGTCTGACTAGTATCTCAGAATGGATGAATAGTAATTTTCTCAAGTTAAATAAAGAAAACTGAAATTTTAGTGATCAGCAATAATGGATACAATGAGGCTATTAGAAATAAACTGGATACATTAGGATTAAAAGTCAAGACGGAGGTAAAAAGCTTAGGGGTGATTGTTGACTGTAATCTGAATTTTAAATCACATATTAATCAGATCATTAGGACAGCATTTTTCACTTAAGAAACATAAGTAAAGTTAGACCTCTTTATCACTGAAAGATGCTGAGAAATTAGTTCAGCGTTTGTTTTCAGTCGACTAGATTACTGTAACACACTCCTCTCAGGACTACCCAAAAAAGATATAAATCGTTTGCAACTAGTGCAGAATGCAGCTGCTAGAATCCTAACTAGGAAAAGAAAATCAGAACACATTTCTCCAGTTTTGATGTCACTACACTGGTTACCTGTGTCATTCAGAATTGACTTTAAAATTCTGCTTATGGTTTATAAAGCCTTAAATAATCTCGCCCCATCTTATATATCGGAATGTCTGACACCTTATATTCCAAATCGTAACCTCAGATCCTCAAATGAGTGTCTCCTTAGAATTCCAAGAACAAAACTTAAAAGAAGTGGTGAGGCGGCCTTCTGCTGTTATGCACCTAAAATCTGGAATAGCCTGCCAATAGGAATTCGCCAGGCTGATACAGTAGAGCACTTTAAAACACTGCTGAAAACACATTACTTTAACATGGCCTTTTTATAACTTCATTTTAATCGTAATTTAACTTAATCCTGATACTCTGTATGTTCAATTCATCATAACAACTATTCATGGTGGCTCTAAAATCGGTACTGACCCCTACTCTCTTTTCTGTTTCTTTTTCCGGTTTCTTTGTGGTGGTGGCCTGCGCCACCTCCACCTACTCAAAGCTTCATGATGCTCCAACAATGATGGACGGATTAAAAGGAAGAAGTCTACGTGACCATCATCATCATCAAGCCCTTCCGTGAGAACCCTAAATCCAAAGAGGACTGTTTCATTTATGTTAGGTAGAATGCCCAGAGGGACTGGGCGGTCTCATGGTCTGGAATCCCTACAGATTTTATTTTTCTCCAGCCGTCTGGAGTTTTTTTTGTTTTTCTGTCCCCTGGCCATTGAACCTTACTCTTATTCGATGTTAATGTTGATTTATTTTGTTTTATAATTGTGTCTTTCATTTTTCTATTCTTTAATATGTAAAGCACTTTGAGCTACTGTTTGTATGAAAATGTGCTATATAAATAAATGTTGTTGTGTTAATGGAAGAGCACAGGGACACAACATGACGATATAGTCCCAATTTTTAAGTTGCTGTTGGGTCTCAGAGGAGCTATCTGAATAATGTGAATGACTTTAGTGGTAGCATTATATACATGTTTTAATATATATGTTTTTGCAGAGTTTGTTTGCCCTTATGTGTGGCCTCTCATTTTGGGATAGTTGCATATTCAACCTAAAACTAAGCTGCAAAACATTATAAAAGGAGAAGGTAGATTGGGGGAAAGGAGGTAATCAGACAACTTTAAAAGAGCTTCATGCAGGCCCTTTCAGAAAAGAAAGCTTCATCAAGGCAAATGATCACACTCACCTTCTGCAATATAAATTCAGACGTAGCAGTTTGACAAACGATTGAATCTATAAATAAAAACAACATGGCACAAGAGATTATTTGTACCCTTTAGCAATACAGCTGTTCAATGAAGAAGTGCAGCTCAGCAGTGTTCAAGTGGGCTTTTTTGTTTTACTCTTCTACCCAAAGCACTTGATTCTGTGGGAATATCATTGGCATCCACACCACCCCAAACTGGATAAGCAGGTCAGAAAGTGAAGGGTGAATATGTGCTTTGTCTTTGCTTCAATCTAATGTTTTTATTGTTAGTAATTCGTAATGTACCTGACAAACTAAATGTCCCACTCAGGGATAAAACAAAATTGCCATCACCTTCACCACGATTATAAGCCAGTGTACAGAATCAGCTAAGGTGTTATGAAGATAATGAAAGTATTCTTACATGAAGAGGCAGATATACAAGCTGCAGAAAGTCAGGTACTCCCATGATTGTGATGGAGAATTCAGATGTATAGGGTTTAAGGGGACTCTTCCAAGAGTTAGGATTGGCCATGCTCAACAACTATTCATGCACAGAATGGCCCAAATATGGATACTAAAATGTCCAGACTCACAGATGGGCACAAGATTGGCAGAAACAAAACAAACTGGTGTTGAAATGCGCAAAGATGTCCAAAAGAGTGCCAAACCGGAAAAAAGAAGTAAAAAAAACAAAAACCAATAAAGTAAAACCCTTTCAAAATATACAATCTTGCAGAAGGTAGCAAAGCAAGTAATTCACTCAATCATCTGAAAAGAGGAGCTCTGTCAAGCCTTATTGACACTCTGGACTTTACCATCTTGAACTGTAGCAACGAGGTAACAGGTGGACACACAGTACAAACAGCAAATAACAATGGGGACTACACTCACAAACGTCTGTGAAAAAATAACCTTCAAACATAAAAATGAAATACACACAATATTACAGCCAAGGACCTCCAACAAAGCACCCCCACATTTGGGCCAGTCCATCAGCCAAAGTGCAGAATGGAGATGCTTTATGGGGATGTGAGGACATCTAACATGGAAGCTCCTTGATGTAATCTGAATGCTGTTAGTTGCTTGCTGCTTTTTTAAACCATCTGGAAGGAGCAGATCAGAGTGTGAAAAATTGCTCTAAAAAGCATAAACCTGTTATTTTTTTACACTGGGGTCAGTGGGGTGGGAAAGAATGAAGAGCGTCATTTAAGAAGAAACTCAAGTTAATTCAAGTGAAGTGCCTCCTTAGAGGACTGACCCAAAACTGCCCACGTGGAAGTCTGACCTCCTTTATCTTAATCACATTGAGGAGATGTCCTGTGGCCCAGCGCTCTTTAATGAGAAAAAAGGACAAGCATTGTTCTGCTTGTGATCTGGGTGCGACATACTGTACATACATTACCTGACATTACAGTCTATACATTGTGATAGACATAATGGACCGCCATCATGACTAGGATGGAGAGTTGTACTTTACCCACCCAGGAGGCCATTACGGAATGATGGTATGGATAGATACATATCCTGGCCTGGTTGATACTTTTTCCCTTTCCCAGCTATGATGAAGATATTATTGAATGACAAAGTAAGACTGCCTTTCTATAACAGTTTACCCAGTATGATAAGTGGCAGTGCTCCTCTGGCATAGCTCTGTTTTGGACACCCGCAGGGCTGCATAGAAGACATAGTTCTGAAGGACTACACCAGGTGCCACCAAGAGGTGCTGCCTAAAGGGGTTCCCAATTTTTATGGCAGTTCTGCTTGACCCCGAAGTGCTTCCTTAGTGCAATATTCTGTGACTAAAAGTACTCTGATGTCCGCTCTAGGAAGTGGAGTTGTGAAAAGATGGGAGGAGTAGAGGAAGGAGAAAGAAATAATTGTGTATTAGTAGAAAACCGTTGAAGATACTGCTTTGAATAAACAGTTGTTTGAACCCTGGACTGGTGTCTGTGCAGTTATGTTTGGAGTTGTGATCTTTGAGACACCATTGTGGATCACAGACTCTAATTTCCTAAGCCTATCAAGTCACATATTATCAGGATAGACATAAGGAACCTATCAGCTATTAAGCTCACGAGGCTTCCAGCTCCACAAATTAGCTACAATAATCATATCTTTTCCTTGCCTTGCCATTTCTCAACAAAAATATTGGCATATTCTGTCATCTTGAGTTTCTTCTGCTCTGTATAAAAGATGCCCCTTCAATCTCTGCTATTTAAGACTCACTACTTTAATCTGGATTACCTTGACTAGAGCTGCTGATTAGCTGTGCATACTGCATTTCTCTTTATTAGTCATTTCTGCATAAATATTAGTAATCCAACATTTGGAAACTGTTACAAAGCTCCCTGTAGTTGGTTCCTCTTCTCGGTATCTGGATGTGGCATTTGGTGCCTTGCTCTACCACCAGGATGCTCTCCTGCATATATAAATGCCATTTTAGATAAAGAAGTGTTGGAATCATTGGAGGAAATAAGCTCTTATTAGGGGGTAGGCCGCCAGTTGGCCGAGGTCTCCAGGATTGAGACTTTGTTTTTAACTTGCTCTTCTACATTTTTCATCTTCTCCCTTGTTAACTGGTCATAGTTCATCAATTAATTAATAGACAGATGTTGTTGCTTTCCCCTATATGTTTTATTAGCTCTACCTTGTTCTCTGCATGTTTTAACAAATCTGCATTTTTAAGTGTACTACTTCTGTATTTAATCATTGTTGTAATCTATAATTGTATTTTTAAATGAGAATTGTTCACAGAACTCTGTGCCAGCACAGCGAAGAGTGCTCTACAAAAATAAGTTGTTGTGGTTGTTTATATCTCAGCACTTCCTTTGCCACTATTTCTCAGAGTACAAATGCTTGTTGTAAACTCGTTTCTGGTACATCTGTTTTCTTTATACAAAGCTATAACCAGCCATTAAGTTCAAATAATAATTCAATGCATCACAGGGTTCTGTGTATTCAATAAGCTTTACACTCTTATGCATAATCTGCTTATGAAATATTATTAGTTTATGTGCCATATATATTTTATTTCTTCTTATTATTATTATGATGTATTGTTTGCTTTTCCTTCTTGTTATGCATATGTGCTTATTTTTTCCTTTGTTGTGCTATATCAGGACTTTGTAAGCAGAAATGCTGAGAAAGTTCCTTGTGTTCAGCATTTTCCAACAAAAGTGTGGGAGTTGTAGGTGAGAGGTGAGATAAAGCTCCTATTTAAATACTCATTGGTTTACTGTACTAAAAGCATATTATCTGAAAATTATAATAGACTTTATACAACCACTGAACCCCAGACATACTGGAGCACCAAAGGGACTGTCTGACCTGCTCAACCCTGAGTGTCGCGACTCAGGAGTCCCAAAAGCACACAAGTTCCAAAAGCACTTTATGGAATACCATCAAAACCCAGGCTAGATTCAAAAAGGGCCTTGAAAAATCTTTATTAAATAAAATCTTTTTTATAATAAAATGCTCTGAATGGCCAGGAGAAGGCAAAGCAATCCACAGCCACCAAAGTTCCAACACAAAGTCCAAAGGTGAACTTGGAAAAAAAAGCACAGATTCAAAAATGCAAAAGCACAGTTAAACACAAGACACACTCCACTCCACAGTGCGTCCGGCACTGCTGCCTCACAGTTAGGAGACCCGGGTCCTCACTGTGTGGAGTTTGCATGTTCTCCACATGTTTTGTGGGTTTCCTCTGGGTACATTAGTTTCCTCTCACAGTCCAAAGACATGCAGGTTAGGTGCATTGGCGATCCTAAATTGTCCCTGGTGTGTGTGTGTGTGTGTGTGTGTGTGCGTGCGCCCTGCCCGGGGTTTGTTTCCAGCCTTGCGCTCTGTGTTGGCTGGGATTGGCTCCAGCAGACCCCTGTGACCCTGTAGTGAGGATATTGTGGGTTGGATAATGGATGGATGGTTAATAATAATGATACATTTTATTTGTATATCACCTTTCCCATGCTCAAGGCACGTCACAAAGTCTCATAAAAAAACGTAAAATGTATATGTAACATTGGGGATGCAGATGTTTTCTGAATAGAATATTTAAAAAGATAGATACAAGATATACAAGGGCATTAAATAGAATAAAAGACAACAAACCAGAGTAAAATACAAAATTCAACACTAAAAGAAAATCCTAGCCGATAACATAATTTGTGATATAACACACACACCCAGATTATCCTGAGCATTTGGACAGAAAGGAAGACTGAAAGAGGAGGCAGAATGTCAGGTTAAGTTAAAAGCCATGTTGAACAGTTGAGTTTTAAGTTGCTTTTCAAAATTAACGAATTGAGTCAGTTGACCTAATTAATTTAGGGAGGTCATTCCAAAGTCTGGGCGCCATACAGCTGCAGGCCCTGTCGCCCATAGAGTGCAGGTTAGCGTGGGGCACAACAAGATTGTCAGAATCACAGGAGCATAGTGATTTAGAAGGTCACTGATGTAGTCCGGTGCAAGGCCATTTAAAACTTTCTAGGATATTAATAGAATTTTATACTCAATACTGTAAGGCACAGGGAGCCAGTGAAGGTCGATGGGTGTTCACTGTTACTAGTCTGTGTCAGGACTCTTGCAGCAGAGTTTTTAATCAATTGGAGCTGTGATATAAGATTTGAAGGGCCACCCACCCACCAATAGGGAGTTATAATAATCGATGTGTGATGTGATAAAAGCATTGCATTAGAAAAGGAGAGGAATGAGCGAACATAAGATCTGTCACAGAGGTGAAAGTAAGAAAGTTTCTTAATGTGGTTTATGTGGGTGGAATAAGAAAGGGAGGAATAAAAAATGACACCAAGATTTCTTGCATTAGAAGAAGGACTGTTGATATCATCCTCAAGAGTGACTGAAAAGGAGCTCATTGTCTTAAGTTGCACTTTAGGGCCAATTTTCAGGAGTTCAGTTTTGTTGCAATTTGATTTTAAAGAGTCCAGCTCCATCCAGGTTTTAATTTCACTGAGGCAGTGCTGATGAAGTTTCACTTCTAACATTGAAATAGAGTTGAGTATCATCTGCATAAAAATGATAACCCAGACCAAAGCTACTACAAATAATATGGCCAAGGGGAAGCATGTAGATACAGAAGAGCAGAGGGCTGAGGACAGAACTATGAGGAATGCCTTGTGAGACCAGGGTGAGCTGAATCTTCTGTTGCTAAGACTAACAAACTCTTGCCTATCAGTCAGATAGGACTTGAACCACTGGAGGGCAGTGCCAGAGATACCCAGCATGCTCTCCATTCTGGACAGTAAAATGTCAGGTCTGACCGTGTCAAATGCTGCACTTGAGGTCTAACAGAATTAATATGCTGGTTTGTCCAGAGTCTGCTGCCATAAATAAGTCATTAGTTAACCGAAGCAGAGCAGTTTCACAGCTGTGCTGTGGCCTAAAACCAGGCCCAAAGGGTTAGACAAAATAGACAAAAAACACAACTTTGAACCCCAGCCAGGGGAGAAATGCTAGCTGAGACATGTCACTGAGGCCTTGAACTGCTGCCCTACATAACAGTTCCGCAATAGTTCTGCAGATCTGGAGAAGATAAAAGCTGAAAGAGCAGGAGCACCACAGATAACTGCTGCACTAGTTTTTGTCTACTTTGTCTACAGAGCCCGTGACATGTTTCCACCAGTGGGTGTTCCCAGGCTTGCATTCATTTTCATATTTCACACCTGCTTTATTTTCTGTAAAGTATTCTTTTTTCATGTTTTTATTGTAATTATCTAAATTTTGTCAATATTGTTTTGTTGATTTATTATTTAGCATCTACTGTATGCAGATACAGTATATATGTACTGTTCTGTTATTTTGTGGTTGGAACCTCCCAAGAGGCAATGCCACCTTGACATAATGGCAGAAGGGCCACAATGGGAAATTATAAGATGTGGCCTGGATGTGGATTCTGTGGTGCTTCATTAATGTTTGAAAAGAATGAGTATTGATTTTATGGATTCTGGATATTTTGATTCTATTTATAGTTTTTTAATATTGGATTTTGTCTTATCAATAGCACCTGATGAGACCGACTCTCTCGATTCACTAACACAATGTCTTACTGGTATTTCTGAATGGATGAATAGTAATTTTCTCAAACTAAATAAAGAGAAAACTGAAATTTTAGTGATTGGCAATAATGGATTCAATGAGGTTATCAGAAATAAACTTGATGCATTAGGATTAAAAGTTAAGACGGAAGTAAAAAACTTAGGGGTAACCGTTGACTGTAATCTGAATTTTAAATCGTATATTAATCAGACCACTAGGACAGCATTTTTTCATTAAAGAAACAGCAAAAGTTAGACCTCTTATATCATTGAAAGATGCTGAGAAATTAGTTCACGCGTTTGTTTGCAGTCGACTAGATTACTGTAACGCACTCCTCTCAGGACTACCCATAAAAGACATAAATCGTTTGCAACGAGTGCAGAATGCAGCTGCTAGAATCCTAAATAGGAAAAGAAAATCCGAACACATTTCTCCAGTTTTGATGTCACTACACTGGTTACCTGTGTCATTCAGAATTGACTTTAAAATACTGCTTATGGTTTATAAAACCTTGAATAATCTCGCTCAATCTTACATATCGGAATGTCTGACACCTTATATTCCAAATCGTAACCTTAGATCTTCAAAGGAGTGTCTCCTTAGAATTCCAAAAGCTAAACTTAAAAGAAGTGGTGAGGCGGCCTTCTGCTGTTATGCACCTAAAATCTGGAATAGCCTGCCAATAGGAATTCGCCAGGCAAATACAGTAGAGCACTTTAAAACACTGCTGAAAACACATTACTTTAACATGGCCTTTTTATAACTTCACTTTAACTTAATCCTGATACTCTGTATGTTCAATTCTTCATAATAACTATTCACAGTGGCTCCAAAATCCATACTGACCCCAACTCTCTCTTCTGTTTCTTTTTCTGGTTTCTTTGTGGTGGCGGCCTGCGCCACCACCACCTACTCAAAGCATCATGATGCACCAACATTGATGGACTGAATGCCAAAAGTCTACGTGACCATCATCATCAGGTCCTTCCGTGAGAACCCTAAATACAAAGAGGACTGTTTGATTTATGTTAGGTAGAATGCCCAGAGGGGACTGGGCAGTCTAATGGTCTGGAACCCCTACAGATTTTATTTTTTTTCCTCCAGCCGTCTGGAGTTTTTTTTCTGTCCACCCTGGCCATCGGACCTTACTTATTCTATGTTAATTAATGTTGACTTATTTTATTTTCTTACTGTGTCTTTTATTTTTCTATTCTTCATTTTGTAAAGCACTTTGAGCTACATTTTTTTGTATGAAAATGTGCTATTTAAATAAATATTGTTGTTGTTGTTGTTGTTGCTTACCGTGGATGGCCTTTCTAGGAAAATCCTTTGTTGTCTTTGTTATGTTTTTTTTTTGCCATTTTGGTCTCCTTTGTTTATTATAATGAAGCGTCTTCTTTATAAAGATCATGTTTTGAGTCATTCAAACCAGAGGTTTTATGGTTCCTCTCCCTTGAAGGACATTTTGATACTGTTATGGTATGGCATCAGTTTATTTTTTTTGGTATTATGTGCTTTATTTTCACATATTTTCTGCTATTTTTATAATTGTGTAGTATTCCTTTACATGTAGTTCTGTTCCATGTTAGTGGGTGGATCCCCAAGAGACAGGACCACCCTGACATCACAACTTCTGAGCCCTCCCTCAGACTATTTAATCTGACTGCAAAGGCGTAGGAGTGAGAATTGTATTGACACTTTATTTGCTTAGGATTGCCTTTCAGCAAAACTCTGTTGTGCCTCTATTTTTCTCTTTTGACGTTTTCTTTGTCTTTTGCTATTTTTGTAATATATCTTTCATTTATAAATAAAGATTATTTGTTGCCCTTTTTGTGCACAAGCCATGGGTTGATGGTGACCCTTCTCCTTGTGGTGGCTTTTGCTTTACTTTTTAGATATTAAGGTTATTTTGCCAGCTCCCCATTTGGTGGGCCTGATCTGACCAAAGCCAGCAGGTAGTATCTGGGGTGTAGCTAAGTTAAGGTGAAGCTCTTCTGATAGGATAGTGAAGATCCTGGTCTACTTGAGCAGTTTCTTTTGGAGGCCTCCATTTTGCCTTTTAGGAAACTCCATAACATAACAGATACATTTTAGACATTCAGGACAGTTCTGAACTTCTAAAACATGTTCCCCATTTTTGGAGCATGGATGGGTCAGATCTCACCAGTAGAGTCTGGGGTCAGGGTTCCTGAGATGGGGCCTATTGTTTTGGCAGGCTAGTGCAGGTTTATGGATCTTTTTAGGGGTCTTATACACTTTTGCCATAACAGCCTTATGGGGGATTGTGGATTGTACACAATTATTACATGCTGTGTTGTGATTATTTTGTTGCCAATTTTCCTTTGAGGTAGTATTGTAAGTGAATGACTTTTCCACAGTGCACTTCCCAACAGTGAACCTGGTTCATCCATGGAGTTAACTCTCCCTCCTGGACACAACAGTAATTTTACTACAGTATTTCTGTATTTTTTGTTGTTAACTTATTTAATGGTGTTTTATTGATTTTGTCATGGCACCATTTTGTTGGCAATTACCTTAATGAGGACCTCCTTCTAGGGTCCAAATGTTGTAGCAGCAGTCCCGTTTTCTTCCAAAAATGTCCATTGTTAGTAATGTGGTTGGGCATCATTGTTACACATGTCATCATCATGCATTTCCTGTTTAGGAAGGAGGAAATTAGTGTCTTACAAAGCTTTGGGATTCATTTGAAAACAGTCAGACTTCAACGGAAATTTCTGATTGTAAGGGAAAGCTTTTCTAGTAACAGTTATGACATCTTGATTTTTTATTTTGACCCCAGATTTTTGTTTTATATTTTTGTTTACTCCTTGGTGTTTTTGATCTTTTTGACTTCAGAATCCGGCTTTGTAATATATTTTTTTTTACCCAAAACTCTCTAAACATGGCCTTGTCTTTTTGCTCATACTGAACTGTCCTCTGGAGAACCATTTTGTACCACTTGGATATAAAGCTACTACAGCAGTGATAAAACTGACTTCTAAAATTCATTGTCAGTGACTTCAATACCGTGTCTATTACTCATATTTCTGATGACTTAATGGGGTGCTTGTGAGGTGTTCCTGAACCCAGAATGATTCCAAGGATATCCACACTGCTGCAGTGGGCTGTGCCCTGCCCGGGGTTTGTTTCCTGCCTTGCGGCCTGTGCTGGCTGGGATTGGCTCCAGCAGACCCCCGTGACCCTGTAGTTAGGATATAGCGAGCTGGATAATGGATGGATGGATGGATATCCACACTGAGTTAAAAAGGTGTTTTATTGAGTAAACACTAAATACAAGGAAGAAAGAATAAGGAGAATTCATAATATCAAGCAGAATGGAAAAACAATAAACAAGTTGTCCCTCTTGGTCCTTTTTCACATGTTCTTGATCCCTTTCTATCATGTAGGATGCTTATTACACTTACCCACCTCAAGCACACTAAAGCACACTCCCTTCTCATTTCCAACACCTTCTTTTCACTCTCTGTAACTGCTTTTATTCCTACCACTTTAATTCTTTCCATTTTGTCTCCCTGTTGGGTACCGTGGGTGCCATCAGGAGGAGCTGTAGCAGGACGAAAGGAATCATGCCTTACTCATAGTCCGGAAGTACTCATGAGTCACGAGGTCAGGAGCTCTAACATACTTGCACGCTGAAGAAAAGCCAGTTCTCCACCTGACCTGGACTATATAAAGGACTGTTGGAGTCCCAGCAAGCGAGCTGGAGTCAGGAGGAGTAGGACAGAGCTTGCTGGGAGGTGTGGAGGAGAGAATTGTTGTGATTTATTGTTGATTTACTTGTGTTTATTGGTGGCTGTGGTGCTGAAGGAGCACTATTTAACAAAGAAAAATATTAAATACAGGTAAAATTCCATTACAACAAACTGCCAGGGACCTAAAAAATATTTTGTTGTAATGAGATTCTGTATTTGTCACTATAGTGCTTTCTTTAACTTGCGTCCAGGCATTTGCAATCATCTCAAAATCTTCTTTTGCATTAATTTTAATCTCCTCCTGTCTATAAATTACTTTGACAAGAATTTTTCTCAGCATTTCCTTGTGATAATACACTTTAAGTGTGCGAATGATGCCCAAATCCAATGACTGAAGCACTGCTGTGCAATTGGGTGGGAGGAATTCAACACAAACATTATCTACATATGGAACCATGTTGTGTGCAGCATAGTTATCAATCAGGAGCCGAATCATCCTTTTCTTCTTCTTCATATTGTGAGGTTTCTGAACTCTTTTGGGATTCCCCCCACCCTACACCCAACAGGAACGACACGCTGAAGTGAATCCCGAAACACAATTGCCGCATCTGTGGAATATTGTTTGTCTGTTGCCAGGGCTGGGCAACAGCTGGCTCACAGCGGTGCAGTGAAGCGCCACAGAAGCAAATCATAAAAGATCGGGGTCTCACTATAAGTCCCTGTCTTGCACCCCAAAACATGAGGCTGAATCTCAGTACTTCAGCAAAACCAGCTTTATTCAAATTGAAACAGGAACAACAGGGTTATTTATTGTAGCGAAATCTGCCACTCTCCTATAAACAGACACAGCAGTCTGGTAGGGTTGTGGCCAGATCAGTAATCAAGTAATCCTGTTACCTGCATTTACAATGTTCCTTGCATCATCCATCGAGATCTTTTCTGTTTGCTTTGGTGGCGAGCCGCAGCAGAGCTGTGAGTCTGCTGTTGCCCCAGCAACAGATAAACAGTCTTCCACAGACACAGTGATCGCACTTTGAGACACTCTTTGGCATGTCGTCCCATTGGGGGAGGTCACAAGAGAGTTGTAGAAACCTCACATTTTCTTGAATGAGTGCTACATTAATAGGAATGTTTCTTGAACGAGCATCACTTAACCACATAAAAATAGCTTTTTCAACGTCATCAAATGCAGCAGTTCACATACATTTGCAACCCGAGATTTTTCTTCTTTTTTTTCTTGGTCTTTTAAGAAAGTTGACAGCATCGATGGCGAAATTTCAAATTCACTGGCAACATCTTTTTTCTTTCGCAATAGAGAGCTGCAAAAATGTAAAGTTTTTTTCTTTTTTCTAATGTTATAGTTTTTTCGTGTCTGCCGTTTCTATAGGAGGGTGACAATGAGTTAAATTCCAATGGACGTTTTTCAAATGGTGATGAGCAACAAGCAAAAGGTATCGTTGAAAACCACCAAAAACAAAAACTGAAAAAAATGTAAGAGGAAAGTTTGAAGAAAGACAAAAAATGACAATGTTTCTGTTTGTGGATCGTTGTGCACAACTGAGCTGCGGCCACAGAACTAACCGCTCTGTGGATGATTCATTCAGGCATTTCAAGGTCTTTTGGCCAATTCTTTGTAATGAAAGTATCTGCTGAATGTATTTCATAGTAGTGATATTTCTATAGACTCGTGTCATATGGGGAAACTGTCAGGACCATAAAAATATTTTGTTGTAATGAAAGTTTCATTGTAAAGATATTCATTGTAATGGAATTTTACCTGTATCTTCTTTGTGCTTTTACCCTATGTCAGTGTATCTGTCTGTTGGGTTTTCTGGGGCGACAGCGACCCTTAGCATTTCATAGCCCTTAACTTGGCTAAATATTCTGTCATTGTTATGGTGATTTATGCAGATGCCGAGTTATTTATTAAATCACGTAGTGTTGGGAAATAAAGTATTAGTTATATAATTTGAAAACAAGTCCAGTTTCTTTTAAAATCTGTTAGGTTTTTCCACAAGAACACTGACTGTTTTGTCCTTTCCATACAAACCAAGATTAAGTCCACTTAAAAAGCTGGAAGATGTGTTTCAGGAAGAACACTTCTGCCATAAACTTCTTACCTAGCATTCTGGAAGGAAATGCCTCTGCTTTCTTAAGACGACAGCTGTGGAGAAAAGCAACATTCTCTTGGCAGAGTTCACAAACACATTTAAGTTCATTGCTCTTAACTTGGCTACTTAACATTGTTATACACAAGTAAATCATTGTGCTCGGCTGACATATCAGACAGGAGCTTATGAAACAAATAGTGTTGTCTGATCAAAGTTGTTCTGATGAAATTGATCATCAGCATAACACGTTCTATTTTGTTTTTAACTCATCGCTGAGTTTTGCACACAGAACACTTTGGTGTATCAGGCAATGTAAAGATTTCATCTGTGGCACAAGTTCGGCCAGGCGGGCTGACAAACCCTGCACTCATCCTGCCATAGAACTAGTACTATCAAGTTCTAGTACCAAGTTCTAGTACTATCCGTGTATAGACCTCCTAAATATAACGCGTCGTTTTTTGAGGAATTCTCTGACTTAATGTCAATTTTAATTACTAACTATGACACACTTCTAATAGTTGGCGACTTTAATTTTCATATAGATAATCAGTGTGATCTAAAAGTAAAAGAATTTATTAACCTCCTGGATTCTTTTGATTTGAGACAACTCATAAATCAGCCTACACATAAAGCAGATCATACATTAGACTTAGTGATTACTAAAGGACTGAAAGTTGATATAAAGCAGATCATTGATATTGGTCTATCAGACCATTTTCTTCTACTTTTAATATAGAAATAATGATAAACAACACTCATGAGAAGCATATTGTTAAAAACGCTTCTTTGATTCGGCAGCAGCTTTAAAACTTACAAACATTTTAAGCAATCAGTCCGTTTATAGTGCCAGCTATAATAGCGAGGACAATGTAAATAGTAAGGTGGAAAGATTTAATTCTAAAGTGAGAGCTGCTGTTGACATAGTTGCACCTGAAAAGACAGTGAAAAAATCTTCTAGCATTGTATACCATGGAAGACCCAAAGAGTGTCTGATTTAAAGAGAACATGTCGTACAGCTGAGCGTCAATGGAGGAAGACTAAACTTACTATCCACCACGAAATATTAAAAGTCAAAATAACAGAATACAATAACACTGTCCGTCTTGAGAGACGCTGCTATTTCTCAAGATTATAAATAACAATGCTAGTAATCCCAGAGTCTTATTTTCAACAATTGATCGCCTACTAAACCCAGGTAGCTCAAAGGAATGCCTCCTAAGTGCTTCCAGTGAAACCTGTGAGGCTGTCGCTGTATTTTCAATCAAAAATTAATGATATTAGAAATAACATAGTATATCTCCCCAACACTAAGGATCCCCTAAACCCCAACATCCTGTTATAAACAAATTAAACTCTTTCACTAGGATAGATTTACCTGATTTAAAAAAATAATCTCTCAATTAAAACCCTCCACCTGCGTCCTTGACCCGATACCAACAAGGTTTTTCAAAGAAGTATCAGGTGCTAATTGATAATGTTCTTGACATAGTAAATTCGTCACTAGATACTGGGGTCTTCCCAGACTGTCTTAAGACTGCTGTAGTTAAACCCCTACTTAAGAAACATAATCTCGACCCCTCAGCTCTTGAAAATTTTAGACCCATCTCTAACCTGCCCTTCTTAAGTAAAGTTCTAGAGAAGGCAGTCATTATGCAGTTAAATGACCACCTAAATAAACATGCTATTCTTGATAAATTTCAGTCAGGTTTTAGAACAAATCACAGCACAGAAACTGCACTCGTTAAAGTAGTAAATGACTTGCGGGTAAATGCAGACAGAGGCCATTTATCTGTTCTCATCCTCTTAGATCTGAGTGCTGCATTTGACACCATTGATCACAACATTCTTAGAAATCGCCTTAGTCAATGGGTGGGCCTCTCTGGCAGTGTCTTAAATTGGTTTGAATCCTACCTGACAGGGAGAAAATATTTTGTTAGTTGTGGGAATTACAACTCAAGACACATGATATCCAATATGGTGTTCCACAAGGCTCTATCCTGGGTCGCTGTTATTCTCAATCTACATGCTTCCGTTAGGTCAGATTATCTCAGGGCACAACGTGAGCTACCACAGCTATGCTGATGACACACAGCTGTACTTATCAATAGCACCTGATGACCCGATTCTATTGATTCACTAACACAATGTCTGACTAGTATCTCAGAATGGATGAATAGTAATTTTCTCAAGTTAAATAAAGAAAACTGAAATTTTAGTGATCAGCAATAATGGATACAATGAGGCTATTAGAAATAAACTGGATACATTAGGATTAAAAGTCAAGACGGAGGTAAAAAGCTTAGGGGTGATTGTTGACTGTAATCTGAATTTTAAATCACATATTAATCAGATCATTAGGACAGCATTTTTCACTTAAGAAACATAAGTAAAGTTAGACCTCTTATATCACTGAAAGATGCTGAGAAATTAGTTCACGCGTTTGTTTTCAGTCGACTAGATTACTGTAACGCACTCCTCTCAGGACTACCCAAAAAGATATAAATCGTTTGCAACTAGTGCAGAATGCAGCTGCTAGAATCCTAACTAGGAAAAGAAAATCAGAACACATCACACCAGTTTGATGTCACTACACTGGTTACCTGTGTCATTCAGAATTGACTTTAAAATTCTGCTTATGGTTTATAAAGCCTTAAATAATCTCGCCCCATCTTATATATCGGAATGTCTGACACCTTATATTCCAAATCGTAACCTCAGATCCTCAAATGAGTGTCTCCTTAGAATTCCAAGAACAAAACTTAAAAGAAGTGGTGAGGCGGCCTTCTGCTGTTATGCACCTAAAATCTGGAATAGCCTGCCAATAGGAATTCACCAGGCTGATACAGTAGAGCACTTTAAAACACTGCTGAAAACACATTACTTTAACATGGCCTTTTTATAACTTCATTTTAATCGTAATTTAACTTAATCCTGATACTCTGTATGTTCAATTCATCATAATAACTATTCATGGTGGCTCTAAAATCGGTACTGACCCCTACTCTCTTTTCTGTTTCTTTTTCCGGTTTCTTTGTGGTGGTGGCCTGCGCCACCTCCACCTACTCAAAGCTTCATGATGCTCCAACAATGATGGACGGATTAAAAGGAAGAAGTCTACGTGACCATCATCATCATCAAGCCCTTCCGTGAGAATCCTAAATCCAAAGAGGACTGTTTCATTTATGTTAGGTAGAATGCCCAGAGGGGACTGGGCGGTCTCATGGTCTGGAATCCCTACAGATTTTATTTTTCTCCAGCCGTCTGGAGTTTTTGTTTTTCTGTTCCCCTGGCCATTGAACCTTACTCTTATTCGATGTTAATGTTGATTTATTTTGTTTTATAATTGTGTCTTTCATTTTTCCATTCTTTAATATGTAAAACACTTTGAGCTACTGTTTGTATGAAAATGTGCTATATAAATAAATGTTGTTGTTGTTGTTCCGAGATAGAACAGGTGCCATCTATCACTAGCAGGTTTACTCATTGCAAATCTAGTTATTTTCATTAAAAAATGTAACAATTTTCTGAAAAATGATGTTCCCTGTTGTCTGTCCCTCCAGTGGAATTAGACTGAGCAAGTCCTCGTGAAGCAGTCTTCATTGAAAAATCTCACGTACAGACATAGTTGTGCAATGTCATTGCCCTCGGTGGATTCTCAATAGCTAGCGACATTACATCGCCTTTTTCAGTCTGTCTAAAAGGGTTTTGAAAACATCACTTACTTTACCTAAGTAACTTCAACTCTTCTCATGGTTGTGGTATCAAGACATTGGTATTTTCTGAATTCATGAAGTTAGACTCTTCCTGACTTCTTCCTGTCATCTGTCACTACCTGTTCTATAATAGCTCATGTGTATTCTTTCACAGTTTCTGAGTCAGTGAATGTTTTTTTTCTTTTTTCTGAGAATCTATGCTACACCGAGGGAGGCTGATGTTGCCTTTTCTTGCTCAGAACATGATTGAACCAGGATAGCTAGTCTGCTTTCATAGCTCATTACTAGGCTTTGCACTTTATGTATACGAACATCTGAGCCTTCTGGAATATTTGTGTCAAAGTCTGAATGCTTTGCCTTCTCAGATGGTTTCTTTTATGACAGCAACAGACTTGTTACAGAGCAGATGTACTGATTTTGTTAAAACAAGTACAAATAGATATTTTTCAGTCTAATTATTATTAAACTGCCTATTTTTATTGTTGACTCTTCTCTTTTTTAAGGTTGAGAAAGACATATTTGTAGATATTTGCTAGCTGGTAAACAGGTATAGTGGAATCTCTGCCCCTAGTGAAGCTTCAAGGAGTGTGCTTCTGAGGCATCTAAACCTGGTATGACTGCAAGGGTCGGGGCAAGGAGAACAAGCCGCTTACTATTCGAGGAATTTAGGTTAAGTGCATTGGCGGTCAGAAACAACTTGATCAATACATGGTGATAAATACATTTTATTGTGCCAGATCATTTTTTATGGGCCGGTCATGACCCACGACCCATCATTTGAAGAGCCCTAATTTAAAGGGACAGAACACAATAATAAACATAACTGAAAATACATACAAATAATACATATAATCACTCAAAAACAACTAAAACAACAATAAAATACATAAACACATTAAATACCATGCCTGCTTTTTGAGTTTGGGATCACGCTGCCTGGGGAAAGACCAGGGGCCTTATGTATAAACGGTGCGTACGCGCAGAAATGTGGCGTAAGAATGTTTGCATGTTCAAATCACGATGTATAAAACCTAAACTTGGCGTAAAGCCACGCACATTTCCACGGTACAGCATACCCTGTCGTACGCACGTTCTACACTCGGTTTTGCAGACTGGCGGCACCCAGTGTCAAAGCAGTGCTACTGTTCCTGTGTGGTTTATCTTTATTTCTTAGAGTCACATTTCTGCCACGGCTTTATAAAAACACTAAAACTAACCGCATATTGTTTATTAGTGTAATGCATCTGATTGTAATTAACCTCTAACAATATAATGGTCCAGGAATAGCCATAGTATTCCAAATACCATAACTGCTTTAGCGTTTTTTCTCTCACTGCACTTTCTTTTTCTTCTTTCTGCTGCTCCCGTTAGGGGTTGCCACATCGAATCATCTTTTTCCATATTACTCTCACTGCACCACTTGGAGTATTTATATCACTGTATCTGAGTGGGGAATCACAGCAGCAGCTGATCAGAAAGAGAATTATCGGGATACAGCATCAAGCACACGCTGCCTCAGCCACAGCAAAATGCTCCAGAGACTTTCCTGTACAGACCTCGCGGTTCAGAAACAGTTTCATCCCAAGAACTTTAAACACAGTCAAACAGTCAATCAAGTGCTCCTTGTAGAACTGTTTGTGCTTATAAGTACAATTACCTCACTGTAAACTTGCACTACAGTTATAATATCGCACAACCTGCGCCACTTTATAAAGCGCGTATTTACATATGATGACGATATCATTTTTAAGATGACATGCAGCAAAATATGTGATTATATAATACAGATAACACTTTAGCTTCATTTAAATAATCTGTATTGTTAATAATTAAACATGTGAGGAAACGGTGCTGCAGCGCTAGCAGTTCACGGATTGATCCTACCTCGTGCTGTATTCTTGCTGGGCTGGCGCGACCCTAGATGGATAGATGGATAGAATAATTACACATATACTACGAAAGATATTTCAATGTTCTTTAAATGTTTTGAAGAATCGTCGTTCTAAGCTTACAGATGGCTTAACGTCTATTACAGAGCTGATTGTGTGGCGATTGGGTATTTGGAGAAAGAAAAGTTAGGACAGGAATTGGAGGTTAGTACTTCTGAAAGAGACAGTAATGCAGCAATAATTTCATCAAAGGTCGTGCACAATCACTGCGCTACCATGTTCCCATGTTTAATAACATGCTTTCATTCCTGTCATCATGAAAATGATATCACGTATACATCTCAGTATTTTAGTTATTCAGAGAGCTGTAATATCACCAATGTAATGGATTCTGTGTCCTGTCAGAGAAAGAGAAAGCCCGGAAGCAGGTAGTGATTCACACATATAGAGCACATAAAAGAACACATACAAAACAAAGCATTTAACATGCCACTTTAGTTACGATGGGATCGAGAAACTAGTAAATTAAACGATTTTAAGATGAAGTTTATGATGTTCTGCTTTAATGACAAAATAAACTATGTGATTAAAGTGGAAATTTCGAGATTAAAGTTGACATTTCGTGCTTTTTTCCCCACTGTGTGCCTATTTTTTTTCTCTGTACCCTAATAGGCTTTCATATGACACTCAGACAGTGAGCTACGACTCACCTTTTCACGGTAACTTTGATATATGACAACTTCTTTTTTATTTTGGGCACTGTGCGGCTTTGTGAACTTGAGATTTCGAGTTTCTCCGACACTCTGTCACTCAATCAGCTTCCTTTTGTTGATTATTCCACTGTTTAAACCAACAAATAGTACAGGTTTCCTTGCCTCCACTTGGTATTCGCTGAAATTCTTATATTTTTCCCCTGTCCTTTTCCCATTGTCTTTTCACAGAAGGCTGAGCTTAAGGGCTTTTTATATTGATTTGTATATTCAAAGAGGCGTAATTCTGGGAGGAGTTGGGGCAGGACAGCAGGCGCATGCACAATAGTTACTTTTCACGCTGATCGGAATTTATGTAGCGGAAGAACATGGAAGTTTGCGTACGCACAGATTCCTGTATCTGGATTTTTCTGTGTGTAAGCACATTTCGGCTTTTGTGCTTACGTCATGTTATAGTGCAAATTCTACACACGGCGTTATGCATGAGGCCCCTGGTCTGGTTTTGTGGTGTTTTGAGGTTGTTGTGGAGTGAAATTTTGCATATAAGTTGATAAATATTTTGCATGTCTTTATTTGTATGGTTAAATACCCTTACCCCTTTTAGGAGTGAATCTCTTTGTAAGTTTATGACAGGGTTGGGGGAAGTGCCTCAAACCAGTTTGCCAAGTGACTCTCTGCAGCGCTCTCTCTCAGTCAACTCCCACATGGAGGCCAACTATCTAGCTGGCAAGCTTCACCTTACCAAATGGTTTTGGGGGCAGATGTGAAGGTATTCTGTGCCCCATTGGTCTGAAGTATGACTGTTTAGAATTGGCTTGTATCAGAAGCCTTTAAGTACCATGACGCCCTATTGGCTTTAAGGTTTTTACAGAAAATCTATAAATGTGCTTGCTTTACCCCTCCTTCTCTCTCTGTTACCAACTGATGAAGGAGCAGCTCACACACCATGAACTGAAAAGGACAACACAATGAAGTGCACAGCTCGATAGCCATATTGAGACAGGCATGTGGCCTGTTCTGAAGAAAGCTGACCAAAAATGAGGACTTAACTAGAGACATTTTAAGTAACTAACAAGTCTGTGTGCTGCCTGAAACTACACATCGGCATTTATCAGGTCGTATGGTTGCCAACATTTAAATGTAATTTGCATATTGGTATTATTTATGAATATTATCAATAATACATTATTTAAATTGTAACTTACTCCTGCTTGTCTTTTACTACACCTATTTGCCTGAGGTTATAAATGCAGAAGGGAAGATGGTATAATACGGTACAATACCTTATAAACAGTGGTAAGTCAGTGAGATTTAAGGAATTGTGATAAAGGCTATACATTAATAATACAAAAGGGGAAAGTAGATTACTCTACCAAGACAAAACAGAGGTCTTCACTGTTTTTAACCATTTTCTGTTTCTGCTTCACAACGCAATCTTTGAACTCTGCAGTCTTCTAGTGTTCTTGCTCTCTTCACTGTCTCCAGGTTTTCCCACTCTACTCTTCTCCAGCTCATGCAGCATTTTTTGCTCACCCCAATGGCCTCCTACATGGACAGTGGATTAAAAAGCTTGTATGTACTTACCTGCTGATACTGGGCCTCTCCCTGCAATTCCTTCCATCGACTTCATGACTACCCTTTACCTTGCTGATCACAGTGTCCATCTGGGTTCTTGAAGATCAATGCTGGACTTACTGGAGTGTACCACTTCTACACGTGCATGTGTATAGTAGTTTTTCAGGTGGTGAAAACGTCTCGCTTTAGTTTTTTTACTGACACGTATCTATGCTTTTGTATGTTTTTTTTAATGTTTCCAGGTTGTTGCTGGGACACTTCCATGTGGGCACTACTTTTACATTCTAAAATCAATTCTTGTTGTTCATAGGCATAACTCTTTAACTGCCACACTGACATCAGAAGCAAAACTGATGGAATCAGCAGTTCAGCTCAAATAGTCTGACTTCCTCTAATTAAAGGACAACTGCATTGCCCTCTGGTCTAAGTCTCTCTGTCATGCTTGACAACACTCTTGAGCTTTGAACATAACATCTCAGGTGTAGTCTCAACTTTATTCTATCACCTATAAAACATTAGCAGAGTCCAACTTACATGCCCACCTCCTCCAAGCATCTTCATGACCTCAAAGCTTAGATGAATAAAATGTTTACTTTGTAAATGCTATAGAGGATAGAATGGGATCTTTACTGGGATGGAGGGTGATTCCTTGCTGATCTGGGAGGCTGTAATGGAAGCTGGAATGAAAGAATAGTGGATTCATCCCCCCAGTACAAGAAGTGGCAGTGCTCCTATGGCCTGCTCCCAGTTTGGACACCCGCAAGATTTGCATAGGACTTTTACTTCAGAAAGGCAATCCTGTTATGGTCCTTGGGTGAGGACAGAGGGCGCTGCCAGGGAAAGAGGACTCTGGTTTGGTAAGCTTCTGCATTACCTGGAACTGCTTTCACAATGCAATGCCATGTCCTGAGAAGTACTCTTGGGTCCAACATAAAATGAAACATCTCACCTCACTCTACAAGTCAGAATCGGGAGAAAGAGGACAATGCATGCCAAGGAGGTGTGCAAGGAGATGGAAAGACATTTTGTTACATTGTACTGTGCTGGACCTAGTTAAAGAGCATGTTAAGGTACTGTTATACAGTAAAATCACTTTATTTTATCCTGAAATATCTGTGGCAGTTGTGGGTTTGGGGGTCTGAGGTACCCCCAATTTCAGGGACCTTCCAGGTCAAAGCTTTTAATATTATATGTTAGTCAAACTGTGCAGTGGAACTGCTGGAGCCAGGGAAGGACAAGCTGTGGTGTCACTGCACTGCCCTGAGCCTAATACTTTCAGTCACAGAGTACACATTCACAGAGTCATTTTCTCTTTCTGATTATTCAGGTTGTGTTTTATTTGCTGTCTGTCATTGAGGCATCACAATGAAGGCCGAGCCTTGACCACAAGTTCTTTAATGAAAGGATAAAACCAATGTAAGGCAAAAAACATGGCAGAACAACAATACAAAATTAAAGGCATTCTACGTACAGTACAGGCCAAAAGTTTGGACACACCTCCTCATTCAATGTGTTTTCTTTATTTTCATGACCATTTACAGCACTCCATCACTCTCCTTCTTGGTCAAATAGTCCTTACACAGCCTGGAGGTGTGTTTGGGGTCATTGTCTTGTTGAAAAATAAATGATCGTCCAACTAACCTGACTTCTGCACAACACAACTGCTGGTCCCAACCCCATTGATAAAGCAAGAAATTCCACTAAATAACCCCGACAAGGCACACCTGTGAAGTGAAAACAATTTCAGGTGACTACCTGTTGAAGCTCATCGAGAGAATGCCAAGAGTGTGCAAAGCAGTAATCAGAGCAAAGGGTGGCTATTTTGAAGAAACTAGAATATAAAACATGTTTTCAGTTATTTCACCTTTTTTTGTTAAGTACACAACTCCACATGTGTTCATTCATAGTTTTAATGCCTTCAGTGAGAATCTACCAATGTAAATGGTCATGAAAATAAAGAAAACACATTGACTGAGGAGGTGTGTCCAACCTTTGGCCTGTACTGTATATAGCGAGCCAAATGTACCCTATGTGTGGTGGTGCACTCATTTGCATTGATACCTCATGGGTCTTCAGTTCAAGTCTCAGGCCTGAGCACTGCATGTCTGCTATTTCATGTTCCCCAATTTCTCTATTTGGGCTTTCTCCACATACAGTCACTTCCCTCCCACATCCCCGTGGCATGTATGCTTCATTGATTAGCAACTCTAAAATGCCCTTCTTTAAGTGACTATCAAGCATCTTAACGCTTTTTGCCCCATGATTGACTGGTGAACCATACAATATTGGCAGCCACCTTGTATCCAGTGATGACTGAATACATAAGAGCTCTACACAACTTTGAACTGATTAAGTGGATCAGAAAATGGAATGAAGGCAAGCACCCTGATATAGCTAGCCATCACTCAAGAATCCAAAAAAGATGGTCATTATGACACACTCTGATTGAGGAGCATTACCCGTTCTGTGGTCCAAATTGACTTTCTTCCATGGGATGATGTTATGTGGCACTACCGTAGGTTTTGAGTAAGCAGGATTTAAAAAGGGCATAACCATCAAACCACAAAGAATTTCTCCAGTCATCTTTGTTCATATTTTAGCCCACAGACATTTAGTGATGGTGGCCAAAAGGATACTCAAGAAAAGGATCTTCAGTAGTAAGTTCACCTTCTTGACAACTGTGAACCACATCTCACTTAGAAGAAATGTCTACTTTGTCTCCAGCCACAACTAACCATAGACAAGTAGAGAGATTGAAAACTGCTTGTTGGATTTTAATAGTATCAAATATTTAATTCTTACTGGGGCAGTTTGCAGCCAGGTGTGTAGTGGACAGGTTGAGGATCAGCACCTCCAAGTTTGAGGTCAAGGTTTTTAGCTCACAGAGTGCTCTCTCGAATTTGGGGATGAGGAGCTGCCTCAAGCAGAAGAGTTTAAGAATCTCAGGATCTTCTTAATGAGTGAGAGAAGAAGAAAGTGGTAGATCGATAAGTAGGTGGGATCGGTGTCCACTGTCATGCAGATGTTGTTCCAGTCAGTAAAAGTGGAGAGCTGAGCTGAAATGGAAAGCTCTTGGTTTACGGGTCAATCCATGCTCCTACCCTCACCCATGGTCACTAGCTTTGAATAGTGACCAAAAGTACTAGATTGCAGATACAACTGGCAAAAAAGAGCTTCCTTTGCAGAGTGTCTGAGCTTAGATTTAGTAAGAAGCACAGACATTCAGGATAAACTCAAAATAGAGCTGCTGCTCCTCTGCATTGAAAGGAGTCGGTTGTAGATGTAATACATGCTGGAGAGATCATATCTCTCAGCTGGCCTGAGAACACCTCAGTAACCCCTATGGTGCAACGCCCAGAGAGTGGAAGAACCAGGAGAGGAGCAGTATCTCCCCTGGAACAAGAGAGGGCAGCTGCCCTGGTAGGTGTTTGGGCCATGGGAACAGAGCTTGGAAGCTCAACCCTGTGGGGGCTTGGACATTTGCTAAGATCTGGACAGGAACTTTGTACACCTGGAGTGCTTCTGGGTGCCAATGCAGCACTGCCGCCACACCAGGAAGTGCTGCAGGAAGGTCATCAGGGAGCACCTGAAGCACATCCGGGTGAACTATAAAAGGGGCCGCCTCACTCCATTCGAAAAGTTGGAGTCGGGAGGCAGAGGATGGAGTTTGCAAGTGGAGGAGTGAGGGCAGCAGAGAAGAAGAAGAAGAAGAATAAAGAAAGAAGGACCGAGCTGTATTGTGGCTGCTGTTGCACTGTGTCAGGTGCTGTAAAGAAGAAAACAAATCAAGCGTATGTTTGGACTTCTGTGTGTCCTGGTGTCTGTCTGTAGTCGGGCTGAACTTCCACAAAGAGGAGATGGAGTGGTGGTGGGGAGCAGCAATGTCTGGGCATATTTGCTGAGACTGGTGCTTCCATGACCTGGACCAGGATAAGTGACAGAAAATGGATGGATAGATGGATAGTTATAAAATGAAAAGTGAAACAAATACAAACAATATCGGGGGAACAAGACTTGAGATGTTGACTGCCTTGAGTGTAAATCTGTTACTGACCCATCTGTATACCTGAACCAACTCTAATCTAAACAGCAGTTAAATGCTGAACATGGCCGTTACCAGATCACCAAAATAAATATGGTGTGCACAAAGGTAACCCATGTAAACACAGAAGCAACACACAGAAGACATACTAGCTGAGAACTGATCCTGTGTTGACTAGATCTATGCAAAAGGTGTAAGAATGAGTCAGCCATTCTTTATCCCACACTGCATGTTTTATATGAACAAGATTCAAAGCTACCAGGATCACTTATTGTTATAACTACAGCATCTGACTGTGGCTTGATCAGAAGTATTAGATCACCCCTCACAGTGCCTATAAATTTTAAGAATCGCACTCTTAAACAATAAACATGTCTGGATCCTGGGGCCATGCTTCAGAGATTGCTTAAGGATTATCCCATATATTCTACTATAACTACTGAACCCTTTCATCGTTTCTTTGCATTCTATCCTCCACATTTCCCTCAGCATGAAAAAAGCCACTGATCCCCACAGTTACAAAGTGACAGCTGTCAACAGAGCTGTGAATTCGGTGGCTTTTGAAAATCTGATGACATCATTGACACTGTTAAGTTTGGAAACAGCACACCTCACGGGTGGGCGCCCTGAAATCCATATCTCACAACAGTGGGACGCAAATAGCATTTTGTCAGTTTTGCTGTCATCTGATGGCACTAATCTAATTTCAAAGTGTAATGTTGACTGTAAAAAGAGGCGATGTGAAGATCACATGATGTGAGTAACCTGCATTGTCTCTATACGTCAGAATGCTCAGGAGTTTATGGATAGAGAAGTCTTGCGTTTAGCTGTCTCTAGCCGGTTTTAGATACATATGAAAGGCACTACTGTACATCATAGATAGATTGGAAAGTGGTATAAAAATGGGGACATAGTAATTAGTTTTAATTCAAATTGAATTTTATTGGTCAGAAACCCTTATACACACTGTATAATATGTAGTGAAATGCTTGGCTGCTAAAATCCAAGACTGTACATTAGAAGGGTAATAAAAAGATAATACATAGTAAATACTCAACTCTATAAATATTAATATGTACAATGACAGCGCTATATTATAAAAAAACAATATATAATAAGAATGTTATATAGGAGAATTAATAATAGGACATCTGGTAGCTGCAGGCACTTTTCTAATTTAGGATGGACTGTGGACAGAAGCTCCTCCTCAGTCTCTCTGAACTTGCCTTCAGGCAGCAGCAGCATTTCTTTGACCACAGCAAAGAGAAGAGGCCATTATTGGGAAGGCTGGTGTCACTGATAATTTTCTTTGCACTGGTTCAAAACCACTTGATCTAGATGTTCTGGAAGTTAGAGAGTGAATTCCCACCAATGCATTCAGCTAACAATAAAACTCTCTGTAGAGCCTTGTGGTCCCCAGCTGAGTGCTGTTCCCAAAGCAAACAGTAATATTTCCTGTCAGGATACTTTAGAGTGGCCTAAAATCCATCAGGTATCTAAGGAGGTAGGGATGTTGTTGTTCCTTCTTCACCGAGGTGTCAATATGCTTGGAGCAGGACAGGTCCTCCATGATGTGGATACCTAGGTATCTGGAGCTGTCCATCCTCTCCACCTGAGTACTGCTAATTCTTGAGAGGGTGGTATTGCTTCTGTTGTTTTCTCCCAAAGTCCACAATCAGCTCCTTCATCTTGCTGAAATGCAGAAGTAGGCTATTGTCCTGACACCGGTGTGACAGACAGTCCGTTTCATCCAGGTAGGCTTGCTCATTTTTGTTACAAATCAAGTCCACCAGAGCTGTGTCATCAGTAAACTTGACAATGATGTGAGAGTCATGTGCAGTATGAGTCATGGGAGAAGCGGCAAGTGAGAGACAGCAACCAGTTTTGAAAAGTCAAAGTGCACTGTACAAATGTATTAAAATAAAAACAAACTAATGAATGCAGTCCAGAAAGTAAGTCATGAAATAGTCCATTAAAAGGCAGTCCATTTGTGGAGGTTAAAAATTGTCAATAAATAGTTTAAAATCCCTTTTAGAAAGCCTTCAAGACATCAGGTTTGGCTCCTCGGTAAGATAATTAGAGCTGAATGTCTGTCTGTCTCTCTGTTCCTCCAGCTCACACCAGTGGGTCTGCTTAGCTGGAAGCGACCAGACAGCTGCAGTCACCTTCATCTGACTCCTGTCTTGCCTGCCCTATTCGGCTTCAGCCGAGACATACTTATCTGGCCCTACATTATCCCATACACTGTATCGTGCTCCCTGGATGTTGGGAAGGTCAATCCAATTCCCTGCTCTTACACTAAAGGACAGTGGGACACTTTTTGGAGCACAATTGCCTTCACTCCTTTGCAGGAGCCAGAGCACCCTGCTACTTCTCCTCAGCCACGCTTTCTTGCTCCAATGATTGTGCCTTGAAGTTCACACTCCTTATCCTCCAACTTCCCCCAATACTGCTCTGCCTTTCCTTTTAAATATTTGTAGGCACATGTGCATAATTTCATGTCCTGGAAGTGTCACCAAGGCAATTAGCCACACCATGCTTAACTTTACGTGAATGCATGATTCGCTGACCACTTCAGTGACACTCCACAGTCGGTCCACCACATTAAGACACATCTGCCCACCGTTTTAAATTTGCATTGCCATGGGCCTCACCTCGTGACAAAGATTATTGTAAGAGTTGAAGGACCAGGAGTTAAATCACAACATGAAAGTATTGCCCAGTAAAGCAAAGGATCAAAACTGGCGATGAATGAACTGCACTGAATTTGCTTTTCCACAAGCTTGGAAAAATCGCAGAAATGTTTGAGAACTTCACAAAATACATTGAAGTCAACGGGGAAAGAGAAGCTGAACTTTTTGAGTGGATTATAATGGTGCAATGGCCTTTTCCGTGTCTCTGATGACTAAGGAAATGTCTGCTAACTATGCTGGACCTATTATTGTGGCCAAAAATGTAACTCAAGTTGTCAGTCAAGCCTCCAAGAAAAAAAATTAATTAAATTAAATATAAGAACGGCAACATTTCTTCCGGGCAGGAAGCATAAATCCACTAAGGCTTGCCCCCACAGATTCCATAGCAGGTACTCACTTGAACTGAAAAGTCCAGTTTTTCTTTCTTTCCCCTGACACTTACTTGCCTACTGCCGCTGCTACCAAATAAGCACAACACTGAAGCACATGGATTCTTCAAAGGTAGACTAGCGTATTATGCACAGGTCACACACAAGTAAATAACAAAACAACCAAAAAATTACCTCGAAGACACATATACACAGAAACATTTCCAGTTTCCTTCTACATACATGTTTTGTGTTTAAATGTATTTGGAAGTTTTCTGCTAAGTTTTAGCCCACTACTGGTATCAGCACTATATACTCAGTGAGCTGTCCCATACAACATTGGCTGCCATGCTTGTCATGCAAAAGCATCATGGGGCACTGGGAAAAAAAAAATGTTTGTCTAAGCTGGCCTTATGGCGAATTTCCAGGAAAGTATTTGGCAAACATGATCTAAGCTAGTTAAAACCAAGAGATCAAAATCAGCCAGGGTGCCAGAGTCAAAGGACAAGGCAATAATCAGGAGTTAAAGGCAACAAGAAAGTCAAAAACCAGAACACAATACTAATTTTAGGGCCTACATGAAAAATTAGCTAACTGAAACTAAAAATTCTTGCGATTGATTTATTCAGTCAAGGGATAAGGAACAGCACAGTTGGCACCATATCTACAAGAGAGAATCAAAGTAAAGCAAAGGCAACTTACCTTTTAATATTGGTAACTGAGAGCTGATGGCCCTAACAGTTGTAAAAGATAGCCCGGCCACAGACAGACATGACACCACAATGTCCACCACACACACATTTATTTACACACTATTTACAATAATATTTAGTCAGTCCCTGGTCCTTTGGCCATCTCCACTCCTCGCAAGCTCTGTCCACTTACACCTGACTCCTTTTATAATGCCCCAGATATGCTCCAGGTGCCTGATGTGTGGCGGAAGTGCTGTGCTTGCACCTGGAAGCACTCCGGTCGTACACCATCCCTGGTCTTCTGGTGTACCGGAAGAGCTGTCCCCCATGGATCAAGGAACATCCAGGTGCCCAGGGAAAAGAAGTGCCGCTCTCCTGGTCCCTCCTTCCTCTGGGGCAGGGTTCCAGGCCGTCTATCACACAGTGCATGTCAGTTCATTTCTTGTATTGTTCCACTAACTTTTTCATTCCATGGAGAAGAAGCTTTTTGGCTGTTCCTGAATCCTGGTCTACACTTCTTCCTAAACATTATTATCAGAAGTGAACCTGTGACCGCGTAGGGCCTCTCTAAGTGGGATAAAAAATTGTGACATGGTGCTAAATCAGGGCTGTAAGGGGGATATGAAGACGTTCAAACCACAGCTATTGCGTTGCCTCCAATGTTGCAGCTGCTATAAGGGGATGCAAATTGTCATAGAGCAGTGGGACTGTTTTTGACAACGTTCCTCTTCTTTTTCTTCGAATTGCAGGTTTCAGTTTCTCTCTAACCATAGCACAATAAATTTCACTAAACACTGATTGTCTGTGTTCCTGAAAACGTACCACAAAATGTTTCAAAAGAAGGTTACCATGACTTTCTTGGCAGAGGGCCGTCATTTGAATTTCTTCTTTACTGGAGAAGACAACTGTTTCCATTGCATGCCTTGTCTAATGCAGTCTCACTACAGCACGTTGTTCAACAATGGTGCAATCCCACAGTGGAGCATACATATTCATTTGACTTTGACTTCAACCATACTAACAGCAGAGTTCTGTACTGTGTGTGTTCAAATTACCCATAAGCCATTGCGAACATGTTGTATTGGGTCAGCTTCTGTCCATTACAGTTACAGCGCAATTTTTAAATTGACTTTCATTTTTGATTAACCCTTGTATATTATCTGTATTGTGACATCATCAGCACAAAAACAGATGTCAAGTGACTGTGATAGGCTGAATCACAGAGTTAGATTTATAACTTGTGAGACGTGAGTTGATGCTTTGCACACAAAAGACGAGGCTGAGTCTGAGGATTTCAGAAAAAACACCTTTATTCCACTTGAAACAAGAACAGCAAGGTTATTTAATTGCACTACTCTACTACACACAGACACAGCAAATGGGCAGGGCCGGGGCCAGGTAAGTGGCCAAATTACAATGTTCCCTGCATCACCCATCAGGTGACAGACATGTTGCACAAGGAGGTGATGAGCTTGCCATTGCCTCTGTGAACCTGCAAGGCACTGTGACGGACAACCAGCCCTCGATAGATGCGTCAATCGCGTTTCGGCATGTCACCCCGTTGGGGAGGATCTCAGAGGATTTAATTAATCTCACAAAGTATTATAACTAACAGTAGTTCACTTACCTGGTGTTTGTGTGTAAGTGATGAGAAAGCTGGGCAGCATCATGAAGCCACAGTCCAGGTAGGAGCGTGATTGGTTGAATGTGTCAATCTAGGAGGCCTGTCAGGCTGCATGTACCCTCAAGTGTCAACCTCTAATTCATTGATGTTATGGGAAGGACATCTGATTAATCCACATGTTATGGAGGTTACAGGCAGGAAAAAGAGCATGGAAGCCAGATGTGCAAAGAGCCAGAAGAGAGTTAAGGGTCCAGGAAAGAGTTCAGGAAGTTACCTGATAGATAGAGTCACACACACACATGTATGCCTGCCAGTAACAGTGAAGGTGCAGATATAGAGAACATCCACCTGAAAAGTAGACATAAGGCGGATATTGTGGTGCTTTGTGATTGGGCCCACTGTGGGTAGAGACTGGTCTGGTAAAAGGTGCCTGGCATATAAAACTGGAATAGATACAGCAAAGGGCCATATTTTGATCATTTGATGCTGCTGTAAGTAAGTTACTGTAGAGGGATTGTGTAACGGAAACGTTTGGAGAATTCCAGGTCTAAAGAACCATAGGAGTGAAAAATCAAAAAAGAGATCTTAATATCTTTTTGGTTTTTCCTAGACAACAATGAGATCAAAAAGAAATTAATTTGAGATATTACCTTTTGTCTCCTGCTTCTCAACAACAACAACAACAACAACAACAAGTTTTATTTATATAGCACATTTTCATACAAACAGTAGCTCAAAGTGCTTTACATATTAAAGAATAGAAAAATGAAAGACACAATTATAAAACAAAATAAATCAACATTAACATCGAATAAGAGTAAGGTTCAATGGCCAGGGGGGACAGAAAAAAAAAAAACTCCAGACAGCTGGAGAAAAAATAAAATCTGTAGGGATTCCAGACCATGAGACCGCCCAGTCCCCTCTGGGCATTCTACCTAACATAAATGAAACAGTCCTCTTTGGATTTAGGATTCTCACGGAAGGGCTTGATGATGAAGATGGCCACGTAGACTTCTGCCTTTTAATCCGTCCATCATTGTTGGAGCATCATGAAGCTTTGAGTAGGGGGAGGTGGCGCAGGCCACCACCACAAAGAAACCGGAAAAAGAAACAGAAAAGAGAGTAGGGGTCAGTACCGATTTTAGAGCCACCATGAATAGTTATTATGAAGAATTGAACATATAGAGTATCAGGATTAAGTTAAATTAAGATTAAAATGAAGTTATAAAAAGGCCATGTTAAAGTAATGTGTTTTCAGCAGTGTTTTAAAGTGCTCTACTGTATCAGCCTGGCGAATTCCTATTGGCAGGCTATTCCAGATTTTAGGTGCATAACAGCAGAAGGTCGCCTCACCACTTCTTTTAAGTTTTGTTCTTGGAATTCTAAAGAGACACTCATTTGAGGATCTGAGGTTACGATTTGGAATATAAGGTGTCAGACATTCCGATATATAAGATGGGGCGAGATTATTTAAGGCTTTATAAACCATAAGCAGAATTTTAAAGTCAATCCTGAATGACACAGGTAACCAGTGTAGTGACATTAAAACTGGAGAAATGTGCTCGATTTTCTTTTCCTAGTTAGGATTCTAGCAGCTGCATTCTGCACTAGTTGCAAACGATTTACTATCTTTTGGGTAGTCCTGAGAGGAGTGCGTTACAGTAATATAGACGACTGAAAACAAACGCGTGAACTAATTTCTCAGCATCTTTCAGTGATATAAGAGGTCTAACTTTACTTATGTTTCTTAAGTGAAAAATGCTGTCCTAATGATCTGATTAATATGTGATTTAAAATTCAGATTACAGTCAACAATCCCCCTAAGCTTTTTACCTCCGTCTTGACTTTTAATCCTAATGTATCCAGTTTATTTCTAATAGCCTCATTGTATCCATTATTGCTGATCACTAAAATTTCAGTTTCTCTTTATTTAACTTGAGAAAATTACTATTCATCCATTCTGAGATACAAGTCAGACATTGTGTTAGTGAATCAATAGAATCGGGTCATCAGGTGCTATTGATAAGTACAGCTGTGTGTCATCAGCATAGCTGTGGTAGCTCACGTTGTGCCCTGAGATAATCTGACCTAACGGAAGCATGTAGATTGAGAATAACAGCGGACCCAGGATAGAGCCTTGTGGAACACCATATTGGATATCATGTGTCTTCGAGTTGTAATTCCCACAACTAACAAAATATTTTCTCCCTGTCAGGTAGGATTCAAACCAATTTAAGACACTGCCAGAGAGGCCCACCCATTGACTAAGGCGATTTCTAAGAATGTTGTGATCAATGGTGTCAAATGCAGCACTCAGATCTAAGAGGATGAGAACAGATAAATGGCCTCTGTCTGCATTTACCCGCAAGTCATTTACTACTTTAACGAGTGCAGTTTCTGTGCTGTGATTTGTTCTAAAACCTGACTGAAATTTATCAAGAATAGCATGTTTATTTAGGTGGTCATTTAACTGCAAAATGACTGCCTTCTCCAGAACTTTACTTAAGAAAGGCAGGTTGTAGATGGGTCTAAAATTTTCAAGAGCTAAGGGGTCGAGATTATGTTTCTTAAGTAGGGGTTTAACTACAGCAGTCTTAAGACAGTCTGGGAAGACCCCCGTATCTAGTGACGGATTTACTATGTCCAGAACATTATCAATTAGCACGCCTGATACTTCTTTGAAAAACCTTGTTGGTATCGGGTCAAGGACGCAGGTGGAGGGTTTTAATTGAGAGATTATTTTCTTTAAATCAGGTAAATCTATCCTAGTGAAAGAGTTTAATTTGTTTATAACAGGATGCTGGGGTTTAGGAGGATCCTTAGTGTTGGAGGGATATACTATGTAATAGTATACCCTGGTAGTCTCACATGACTCCTCTTGAGTCCTAGCAAAGATCTCCGCAGGGTCACACAATGGGCTCAGATTTTCCAAGTCGTGTCTTGACATTTTTTTGCAAATTGAAAGATTGTGCATTGTATGCTCAGTAATACGTGGTGAAATGTATGGGTAGTTCTTTGTGGTAATAAAACACTTTACTATTATGACAAAACTGCACTCCTTACTTGTGAAAAATGCTATTAGTTGCTCTAAATTGTATTGCTGTGCTGTAATTAGATACTTCTGAGGCTGGGGAAAACACAGGTGGCATGGTACAGTGCTTAAGACACTGGACTTCACACCCTCAGGTTGTAGGTTCAAATCCCACTACTGACACCATGTGGCCCCAAGCAAGTCACCTCACCTGCCTGTATTACAATTAAAAAAACAAAAGGCATGCGGCTGATCATTTCTCAAGTGTTGCACGGCATGCTTTTTCAAACCAAATTCTCCATTTTGACTCCTTAACCTCAGTTGTATGTCATGTCTTCTATTTATCTAAAGCTATTTCTCAGAAAGGAATTTTAGGAGAAACATCTGTGACAAAGTTGATTCTTAAATGAAACATAAATGGGAATCTCTTTAAAGTCTCAAGAGCCATCAAAAGTCAAGGAAATATTCCTGTTGGGAAGCATTGCTTTTTCTTGAGCTTATTGTGCTTGTTCTATTTTTTCACTTTTTAATTTTTTGATAATTGTTCTTTTTTTTGTTCTCTTAATTTTTGTCTTGTAAGGAGGAAGATGAAGAGTTGTTTGATTTTTTGTTTCACTTATTTTTTTCTAAATCTTTTAATTTGCTGTAGCGATTCACCTTCACTTATTCTTGTAAATATATTCTGTGTCATTGCAGCAGTGTGTGCTGATATTTAATTACATGTGATTGAAATTGTTTGCTGGCACATAATAAAGAAGTATTTTTTAACCTCATTTGGTCTGTGTCGCCATTCCCTCCATCACTGATCTGCTCGGGTATGACTCCAGAGGCTGAGAGAGTGTTTAAGGATGTCAGTACATTGGGGCATCACAGTGATGAATTCTCAACAGCATTGGATAAATAATGAAGAACATGATGGTAGCAAAAAACACCTTGTTGTGAAACTGAATTCTCATTTATCTAAAGCTCCAAAACCAATACAAATGATGCTGTAGCGTGCGGCCGGGGCTCTTGTCCGGCTGGGACGCCTCCATGCTGGGAGGACCAGGGGAGCAAAGGTGGCCAGAGTGTTACCTGCCCCGGGAAACTAGACGCAGCGGTGCCTTAGACTCCCACAGGGCTTCATTGGAGTTGAAGTGTGGTGCAACCCTGTTGGGACCCCCGCCGCCTGGGGGTACTGCAGCAAGAGTCAGGAGGAGGAGCGACGAAGCTTGACCTGAGGAGTAAAGGACAGGATTAATTGTTTGTGCATTTTGCTGTGCTTTGGACTGTGTTATACTTGTGGGGAACGGGGAAAGTGTTTCCCACATGGGAAAAAGAAAAATAAACCTGGTGTGCCTTGAACTTGTCTGTGTCGGGTTCAGCTGGCAGTGCCAGCCTGGTGGGCCACAATATATAACACTGAAGTGTTTCAGTATTTTGTGCTTCAGTTTCACAGATCTAGGGACGTGAGTTCTTTTTGTGGCCGAGTTCTCACATTCTCCCTGCCTTCACGTGCTTTCTTTCCAGATCCCAAAGACGAATATGCTAGAATGATTGTTGACTCTAAAATGGATGAAAAAAGTGTCTTTTATATCTAAACAACTAGAGGGCTTTGCCCCCTGCTCACTTCGCACACGTATCAACCCAAGATTTTTTTATTATAATAGAGAGATGTGATGGGTGGGAAGTCAGGGCAGATGCACTGTTAAGCAGGGCCCATGTATGTTGTTTTTTTTTTGTGTTGTTCTGCACTCTTCACTCTCTTTGCACCCTTCTCCTGTTCCTCCTTTTATTTTCCTCTCAAAGCATATAGTTTGGACACACCTGCAGGGTTGATAATGAAGTAAAATGAAGAATTCAAAAACATCTGTAGTGATTTTTTTTTGCTCAAGACCTTGGCTGGAGTCAAGTGGAGCCTCCATGATAATAGATTTAGCCAATAAGAAGTTGACTCGCCACTGCTGCAAAGAGCTAGGCTTGAATGTGAATGCAGCAAAGAAGATAGCACTGCCACCACATGAATCCATCAACCTGGGAAAGAACGGCGTTTGGAGGTGGCAAATGGGGCAACCGCCCCAGACCCCACGCCTAAGGGGGCTTTTAAGTTCCAGAGTGGATTTGTCAAGCTATATTCTCCAGTTATATTTTGATAAAGTCTGTGTGTTATCTTGCAAAAAATGAGCTGAATACTGTACTTAGAAAATCCAGTGTATGTTAACATTATTTTTATTACCGAATATACTCACATATAAGTCAGGTCTTGAAACCTGAAAAATCGATCATAAAATCAGTCCACGACTTATGCGCCTGTTCAAAAATGGGACACTTAATTTTTTTTTTTTTTTACATCTTCTTGCCTCCTCCAATCTTGCATCAGTTTCTCAGATGCATCGAGGGGACTGGGTGGTCTGATGGTCTGGAATCCCTACAGATTTTATTTTTTTCTCCAGCCGGCTGGAGTTTTTTTTATGTTTTTTCTGTCCCCCCTGGCCATTGGACCTTACTCTTATTTTATGTTAATTAATGTTGACTTATTTTGTTTTCTTATTGCGTCTTTTATTTTTATATTCTTTATTATGTAAAGCACTTTGAGCTACTGTTTGTATGAAAATGTGCTATATAAATAAATGTTGTTGTTACCAATTTCTTTCACTACATCAACGACGTTTAATTTAAAAGCAGCTTCATATTTTCTTCTGATCAAACTCTCCATTGTAGTCAAGGGACGCTCCTACGATAAAGGTGGATGATGGTGCGAGATACACAAAACAGTGCAAATGTCTCTTCGGAATAGTTTGGGTATTACCGTGTGGTCACGTAGGCACAATACACAGAAAAAAGAGGCAGTGTGCTCCGTGGTTACTCTTTCAGGTGGGTGTTAGCATATCATAATCTCTTGGGCCAATAGAGTGAGTTTTCCGCATTCGACATATACGACAAACATTATAAAATACCAGAAATTACACAGTAAAATCAAGTCCCAACTTATCTGAGAGTATATACGGTAAATTCTCCCACAAGTTTATACAGTCCACACATAATGGTAACTGCGTTTGACAATAACCGACCCAGCGTGGGGATGGTCAGCCCTAAGCCTCGCACAACCCTAAGGCCCCCTCTGAACCTGGATTTGAATCTCAAGCCTAAATGTTCATTTGGAATTCTTTCCTCCATGTGTCTGTGTACGGTTTTCTTTCATGGACTCTGAAATGTCTCTGAAAATTGTGCTTAAAGTTTAATAATACTGAAAGCATGCTGTCTAGACATTGAGAGATGCCATTTTGGTAAGTCAAAAAGTCCACTTCAGACAATGAGAAAAATCCTTGAAGCCTAATAGAGGACTGTGGGGCACCATTTATGTAACTGAAGCTGTGCACACTCTGTACCTTTCTATTACGTTTGCTTTATCGACAGTGAGGGGGACTCCCCTGATCCTCTAAGTTTAATAATACTTAAAGTATGCTATATAAATTAATGGATGCTGTTTTGGTAAGTCAAGGGATGTGCTATGGACACTATAGGGGACCCCCTCCTGGTCCTTGAAGTCTAATAATATTGAAAGTGTGCAATGTAACTCAAGAGGTGCAAACTCCAGATCTTCCTGAATCCCCTGCTCCCTGTCCATGCTATGGACAACGAGGGAAGCCATTTTGGTAATTAAAGGGGTGTGCATCCCACTCATTCCCACCTAAGGCTCTATATGGGCTTCACCTGGCATTGTTCATTTTTTGTGCTATTTAATTATTACAAGTTAGTTAATTCTGTTATTTGAATTTTTTACACCTATTCTAGTACAACTATCCCAATTATTTGAGAATAGTTTCCTTGGTTTCTAAGGGCATGGAATCCAGTGATTATATTCATGTTTTGATTTCTTGTGTTTTTAGCATTGTTAAACGTAAAACTTCACATACTGCCATGGTGTTGTCTTGTATCACTTGACAGATTTATGTTGGAGACTTGTTTCTAGAATGTCACATCTCATTGATAGCATGTAGTCCACGTGTCAGTAGTGTGACATTTTCAAAGTCAGTACTACGTGTACGTAATCTTCCAAGATTGGATTAATGAAAGAGAAAAGCTTTTGCATCATTTCAAATTGTTTTCAATTTTCTGGTTAGGACAACTTTTCTACCCTCTGATTATGTTTTCAGTCTCATTCAGTCTTGGCTCTGGTTGTGTAACTTACTTGCACCCTTATTTGGCTTACAAATTATTGTTCTGTTCTTGGCCTACAATTCTGGCTACAAGTCCTGAAATTTGTTATTTAATTAGACCAGGGGTGCCCACACTTTTTCGGCTTGTGAGCTACTTTTAAAATGACCAGGTTGAAATGATCTACCTACATTAAAAATGAGATATATATATATATATATATAATTTCATACATAAAATGTATGTTGTCGTACCTTGCATAACTGAATAACCTTTATGGCACAATAACAATTCAATACATTTATGGTCACTACAATATTTAGATTTAATAATCATCATGTGGGAAAAGGCTAATTCGCATAAATAAGTAGAGCCAAATAATGCAGTCAAGGAGCTTTTGAATTCAGCCGAGTTCTGTCCGATTAACTACGATTTTAGTTCCCTCACCTTTCTCTTTCTCAGATCGCTTTTTGGAAGGACGTCAGTTTGGTAGTTTTTATGAACAGTTTGAAAGTGCCTTTCCACATTTTCCTTCTTTGGAATAGCAATGATAGATTGACAGATCAGAAAAACGCACTTCGATTGTGACATTGTGAGAAAAAATCCTCTTACAATTCCACATCCAGCCCATACCCTCCCCAAAAAAATATTTTTAAATCCCTTCTTTAGTCGATATAAACTGGAAGGCTATCTAGATCACAGCCAGAGTTTTGCAGTAGCTCGTGCGTGTGGGATGACCAGTGTGTTAGAAGAAAAGAGATCTCAGACTGGCTGCCCTGTATGTCAATCAAGTGGCAAATGCCATAGGGAGGATATATGATAAACTAACGTTTAAAAAAATCTTTTTTGAATGCAACGTGATCTACCTGCACTACCTTTGCGATCTACCGGTCGATTGCGATCGACGCATTGGGCACCCCTGAATTAGAGTCTTGCTGGTTACGACCCCTGCATGAATTCTGACTTCTCCATGTAATATTCTGATTCCTTTCTCTCTCTGAACTGCTGTTGCTTTGCAGTATCTTCTTCCATGTCCTCTTTATGTGGAGCCCAAGGTGGGGAGCCCCCTAATATTGCAGCTGTTGGGACCATTATAGGAATATACTGATCTGAGTAAGCCTCAGTGCTAGTGCTGTGCAATTAGAGAAAACCTCTGTTGTTCAGCTCTGTCTTGAATTTTTCCATTTTATCTATTGCAAACACTCTTTTGGATTATGTGGTTATTGAATGTTAAATGTGTATGGATTGTGATTGTTGGATTATGGACTTGGGTTTGGTTGCCACTGGGTTTGACATCTTTTTGTTTCTTTTTTTAAGTTGTTTTTTGTTCTTGTGTTTGTTTTTGACAATCTTTTTTTTTATTTTATTGATTTTAATTAAAAGCAAACAGCAATGTATACAATCAAATCAAACTTAACAAAACCAAAATTCAACCACCACCCAAACAAAAGAGAGAAGTGCCAACCAACAAAGCAAATTATTGAAGCAGCAAGGAAGGAAGGAAGAGTATAATTTTCCCCGATATAGAAGTCAAGTCAAATCAAGTTGCTGCACCCACTACACGAAAATACAACTCGGAATCATGGTTTGCAGCCCCCCCAGGCAGACATGCTGTCCAGTCCCACCCTCCGGAAATTACCTTCTATCTGCCGCAGCTAGGTGTTGCTTAGGAGACCCCTTGGCCTGGTGCAGCCACTCGGATCCCCAGCAATGAGGATCTTATGAGCCGGATCACCCTCGAGGAAACATGGCCGTAGTGCTGTAACTGATGCTCCCTCACAAAGCAGGTAATGTGCTTCATTCGGGACTCCATGAGAAACCACTCAATCGACACAAAGTGAAACCAACGGTACCCAAGGATATTCCGGAGAGACACACTACCAAAGGAGTCCAGTCTTCATCTCAGGTCACTGGATAGCGTCCATGTCTCACAAACCATATAGCAAGACAGGAAGCACCAGGACTCTAAAGACTTGGACCTTCGTCCTTTTGCATAGATATCGGGAGTGCCACACACCCCTTTCCAGCAACCTCATGACCCCCCATGCTCTCCCAATCTGTCTACTGACTTCACAGGAAGAGTCACCAGAGACATGATAGCACTGCCAAGGTACATACATTATTCTAAAACTTGATTAATTAAATCCTGACATATTTTTAAAAAGTTTTGAACAATACCTCTAAGTGAAAAATTGATTTTTTCCAATTTCAAATAGTACAGAACATCGGTTACACGCTGACTTGAAAGTGGTGAGGTGAGAATCTTTCAGCTGAGCAAGATAAGTCTACATGCTAGTAGTGAGGTAAAGGCAATTACAGTTTGTTTGTCCTTCTCCACTTTAAGCACATCTGGGAGTCCACCAAACACAGCTGTTAAGGTCAGGAGTTATTGTGACACCAAGGCTGTCTGAGAGGCATTCAAAGATTTTGGTCCAGAATGATGTTAACTGGTACACTCACAAAACATGTGGCCCAGTGAGGTTGGAGCTTCGATTGCAACATTCACAAGTTGAACCTTGACCTGGAAACATTTCTGACAGTTTTAATTGCGATAAATGTGCTCAATAGAAGATTTTAAGTTGAATAATTAAATGCTTCAAGCATATGTAACTAGAGTGGATTCTGTGCATGGCTGCCTTCCATTCCTTTTCTTGTACCATGGCGACTTCTCATCAACACAATTTTTCCGCTATTGTCAAGGTAGAAACTTTGCAAAAGTGAACCTGCCCAATTTACCTCACCTCCCACCCATTTCTATTCCAGAAGAAATACTGATCAGTCTTGAAAACTCAGATAGCATCCCTATAATTTTTCATCTGAATCAGTCCCACTCCCATGTGGGGTCCCCCAGGGTTCCATTTTAGGGCCACTACTTTTTTCAATCTACATCCTGCCTTTAGGTGCAATTTTTAGAAAACATGCAATTTCATATCACCTATATGCTGACGACTGCCAAATTTATTTCTCCCTCAAGCCAACTGACTCCACCAAACCTCTCCTCGACTGCCTATCTGACATTAAGGACTGGCTGGCTGTAAACTTCCTTCACCTGAACGATTCAAAAACCGAGGTCATTGTTTTTAGCCCCGACTGCAAACGGACCCCACCCCTTGGCCTCGACTCTCTTCCCATTCCAGTAACTTCGTCTGTCTCCAATCTTGGAATCAAAATGGATACGTTCCTGAAAATGGATGCTCAAGTCAACAGCACAGTAAAATCCTGCTTTTTCCATCTAAGGCGAATCGCCAAACTCAAGCCTATTCTGTCTAACCAACTCCTGGAATCAGTAATCCATGCATTCATGACGTCCCGGCTCGACTACTCAAATTCCTGCCTTTTTGGTATCAGTAAAGCCATTCTTTCTAGACTCCAACTGGCTCAGAATGCGGCTGCAAGGCTTCTAACTGGAAGTAGCAGAAGCCAACACATTACACCAATTTTAAAAACCCTACACTGGCTGCCGATTAGATTCAGAATCGATTTTAAGATACTCCTCTTAACCTATAAGGCACTAAACGGTCTAGCCCCGCCTATTTGAGTGTCTTGCTCCATCTTCACAATCCTCTTCGTGTTCTTAGATCCGCAGATCAGCTGCTCCTAACCGTTCCCAAGGCACATTTTAAAGCTCGTGGTGAAAAGGCTTTCTCCGTCTGTGCACCCAGGCTCTGGAACTCCCTGCCCTTAGTGGTTAGGCAAGCCGCTTCAGTCGCCACATTTAAATCATGCCTAAAAACGCACTTCTTCACATTGGCTTTTAATTCTTAACCTGTTTCATTTTCCACTTGCCTTTTGCTATTTTCTCTATTTTATTTGGTCCCCTGACCTGTTTTTAGTATCTCTGTTTTAATTCTCTCTTAATGTTTGTTTTTAATATTTTGCTTTTAGTCCTGCTTCTTTTTTAAATGTACAGCGCTTCGGTCAGTTGTAATGCTGTGCTTTTAAGCACTCAACAAATAAATATGGTATGGTATGGTATGGTATAATTTATAAAAACATGTTAAAGTTCCTTCCTTTCAAAGAGTTTGAAGCTTAATTGCTCATAGGATGCAAAAATATTATCTCTGTAAAAGTCTCCAAATGTTTATAATCCAAGTTACTTTCCAAACATTAAATGCTATGTATTTTTTCATCTTAAGAGGATGGAAAACACTGGTTGTCATGTAGTGGTGCAACAGATAAGAGCTACTCTGTTTTAAAGTATATTCCACGTTGGTTCCATATTCCGAGTGAATGAAGGGCAATTGGATGATTAGTGTATTAGTGTATTGACAAAAATTTGTATTTGCTGGACCACAGAGCAGTATATAAATATAAAGAAATACTGCAAGATTTTAATTCTATTGCAGACCAGACTTGCATATGATCATCAATTTGTGTCGATGTCCAGGTCTTTATGGCCTGTGTATTTGCCACCCAGTAATAAAATTGCAAATTAAGCAGTGCTGTGGCCCCTTCTGATTTAGGTCGTTGTAGGGTCACCTTTTGAATGCATGGAGTTTTCGAATTCCAAATAAATGAGGTTATGATTGAATCTAATGTCTTGAAAAAAAGATTTGTTCATGTTTATGGGGATGCTTTGAAATAGAAAATGAAGCTTGGGAAGGAAGTTCATCTCAACCGTATTGATTCTCCTTGCTAATGTGAGATGGATGGCAGATCATCTATTTACGTCTTTTTTTTTTTTTCATGCAGACAGCACAATTTTGTTGTAAATGACATTTATATTAAGTTGTGATATGTACCCCTGGATATTTAGACTGATCTGCCAAGATAAATGGAAAACTGTCGGGTTTAATATTGTGTGCTAGAGAGTTCACTGGAAAAAGCACACTTTTATTCAGATTGATTTTGAATCCAGATATGTTTTGAAAATTTGCTAGGACTTTTAGAACTGCTGGCACAGATTTTTGTGGGTCTGATATACACAGTACCATATCACCTGCATATAGTGATATGTTTGTTCAAGTCCCCTTTATTTCTACTGCATTTCAAAAGTAAACAGCCAATGGCATGATGGTGATGGGGGGCATCCTTGCTGAGTATTTTGAAGTCGTCTGAAATAATAATGCGAACTGAGGCTTCTGGACTAGTACAGTGTAGCTTGAATAATTAACATACAGTATGTTTGGGCCGAACCTAAATTTGTGCAATGTGATGGATAGTTAGTTCCATTCAACCATATCAAATGTTTTTTCTGCATCCAAAGAGAGTAAGATCTCTGGGGTGCTAATCCATCCATCCATTATCCAACCCGCTGTATCCTAACTACAGGGTCACGGGGGGTCTGCTGGAGCCAAACAGGCCGCAAGGCAGGAAACAAACCCCGGGCAGGGTGCCAGCCCACCGCAGTGGGTGCTAATGTGTGAAAATATTACATTTAGCCAGTGTTGGAGATTAGAAGCTAAGTATCTGCCTTTAATAAATCCGGTTTGGTCTTGTATTTTTCTTCTTCTACTTCTATTTCTATAGATATCTGTGCTTTAAGTAAGACAGGGCCCACCTACACACTCACCTAAGGAGTTCTTAATCATTGGCACCTAATCTGGAGCACCTGATTCTAATCTTATGGATCTTTAGTGACGTAAGGGTGTATTTACTTTATTCACTTGACAAATCTGCATTTTTGTTAATTCAGATTGTGAGAATGAATACACCATGTCAGTTTTAAATGTCGTTTGTTCAAGTGCATCACCTTTATCTGTAGCCAGTTCGTGTAAAGATTCGACTGTTTACCTGTTCAAAAAGTTTGAAAAGTCAACAATTTCCATGGTGTGTCCTTACTTTTTCACATGATCTTATTTGTGCTCTTAGAAAGAAATGTTAGCTCCCATTGAAGATTTCTGGACAAGCAGATATCTTTAACACGACCATATAGTAATGTGAGTAAAGAGTTCTGGTAAATGTTAAACGTTCACTAGCTGAAAGGCTAGTGCAGTCATTCCTTAGTGAGCGCTCTGCCATAATTGGGAGAAGACAGATTTAATAGAAAAGGAGCCAGGGGACGACACATAGCCAAAACAATCATGCAAAGTTCAGCACTGGAAGATAAAAACACACTGTCGTTTAACCAGAAAATCATAGCTGGAGTTCTTTTATCAGGAAACACAAAACAAAAAAAAATTCACACCCAAGTCTCAAGGAAATTATCTGCAATTTTAGATACTGTGATGCCCGGAGACGGAGTGTCTGAGATGTACTAGGACAATAAGGACACAAACAACAAGTCATGGTGCAAATGTGCTTAGTGAATTTATTACCAACAATCAAATCAGTGTCCTAAAAGTGCAGTGCAAATCCATCCATTATCCAACCCGCTATTAACTACAGGGTCAGTGCAAATCCTTCCAATAAATCTTCTGTGAAAACGGTGCCTTGGTGGAAGTTCAAACCAATCAATAATTAGATGGCTATACGAGGATAAATGAAAAAGTAAAAAGAATAAGAAAATTACTCAGTAACCCAATACAACACATTCGCAATGGTTTATGGGTAGTTTGAACACTCACAGCACAGTGCTCTGCTGTTAGTCTACTTGAAGCCAAGATCAAGTGAGCATGGACACTCTGTGGCAGGATTGCACCATTGTTACAAATGCACAGTAGAGCTGGTGAAACCTGCTCGTTTGATGACGGTTTCAACTGGTCTAATGTCAGAGCACTGTACTACGTGTGTCTGAACTACCCATAAGCCATTGCAAACAAGTTATATTGTGCCAGCTTCAGACTGTTGGGGTTACTAAGTAATTTTCAAATAAGTTAAAATCAAGAATAAAAGAAACAGAATTGGCTTGTCTTCCTCCTTTCTCCTCAAGCCCAGTGTGTCATTCTCAATGCTGTCTCCCATGCTCACTCTTCAGATCTTTTCAGTCGGGCTAAGACGCCGGCAAACACGGTCAACTTTCTTTGACTCTCGTCCCTGCCGCCTCATAGCTGGGACCCCCAGAGCGAGCTTCCTCTGATGTCTGTAGGACAGCTCTGGCAGCACATAATTGCACCTGCTCCTACATTAGATCTTCATTCCTATCAAACTCCATGGAGCATCCTGGTTGCAAAGTCTCCTCTCCACAGTCACCCAGTTCTGCTGCATTTCACATTTAGATAGATAGATAGATAGATAGATAGATAGATAGATAGATAGATAGATAGATAGATAGATAGATAGATAGATAGATAGATAGATAGATAGATAGATAGATAGATAGATAGATAGATAGATACTTCATTAATCCCAAGGGGAAATTCACATAATCCAGCAGCAGTATACTGATATCCCTTGAGTTTTCAATGTTCCCTCAGCTCACTCTCATGCCCCTTTTTGAACCACACAAATAGCCAATTCATTCATCAGGTTCTCCAGAGCTTCAAGACTTTCACCTCACACACATACATTCAGAATCTGTGTTGTTTTTTACAAGCCCTGCACCACCATGGGCCGCTAACATACTTCGCTACAGATACTAGGAAGTGAAATTTGCTGACCTTTATACCTTTACCTTTTACTTTAAAAATAAAAAGTACATTACATAAATTTTACAATTGAAAAATATTATAAAGCTGAAATCTAAATGCTTCACCATCCAAATCAGGTTTGATAAAGATCAGAAAAACAACAGCAAAGACCCAAACATTTTAAATGAAACCTGCTTTCTAACATTTGAAGAGCCATGACTTCAAAGTCTTGAAAAAAAAGAAAAAACAACGCATAGAACAGCAATCTTGACATTTTTTTAGTGGCAGAGCTTCATATAAAGGAAAGTGAATGCAGGCTGAGTGGGATAACCTGCAATGTCTGCTTCAGCTAACAGAAGAGTTCTTAGAATTGCATGCAAACTTCTAGGCCACAAGAGGGCAGTGTCGATTACAGTACGTATTAAAGACTGGAGAGAGGCAGCCTTGTATCTCACCGCCCTTGGGCTTATGCCGTGACATCAGGGATGACTTTTTAAGAAACAATTCCAGGTAATCTCATAGCATTGTACAGACAGGAGAACTTTGCTGAGACTTGACACTGTGTGCTCAGCCTGGTGTTCCCTTATAGGCAGGTTCGTCTTGAGACTCATGAAAAGCCCTTTGGGAATGAAGCTTGCCAACTATGGGAGCGTAGGTGTGTATCATGCAGGTTTAAACAGGAGGAAGCCCCCTTTTTTATTAAAGGAATGATACGTAGTGAAAGATTGTGCAGAAGCAAATCAAGTCAGAGGCAAGATGGCCTGCAGTATGAGAAGAGAACTGATTTCCTGGCTGACCTTGAGTGACTTACTGAATCCGCCATCACTGCAAATGTATAAATATTTTTTACCCAGTTGTAATTTGAAACATGCTTTGACTTCAAGAATCAGTTAAATAGCTTTTTTTGGTATTTCCTAAAATGTCAGTGGAATTCAGACAGCGCCTCCATCATGCTTGGGACTGTGCTGACCTCTTTTATGCCTAACAGGAAAATGAGCTGCAAGCAGGGCAGCGTGCCAAAGTGCAAAGCGAATGAACGTCTTCTAGGACAGAGAGGTGAGAGTAAAAGAATGGCCGGTAATGACCTCGTCCTCAGAGACTGGTCAATGGACATTGATCACATAATGAAATAAGGCCATGGAAAGTCTGCTTTGGTCAGCAATCTTTCTGAAGCAAAATATAAAATAAGGTGCATTTAGTTTTGAAAAAAATGCAGTGTGCACATACACATCACAGATTCAGAAAATATTCGACCCCCACACTTTACTGTGTTGTAGATTTACTTATAAATGGATGCATTTGCAATTTTTGCCCATAAATCTACACTCAACAACCCATAATGACAAAGTGGAAACATGTTTTTCAGAAGAGCTTAAACCAGCGTTTCTCAACCTTTAAGTATTTGCGACTCGAGTTTTCATAACAGTTTTAATCGCGCCCCCCCCTAACATTTTTTTGAAATGTAGATGCATATTTTATTGTACCTACTTAACTTTTATTTATTGTTCTAGCATCAGAATGTAGTTTAAGTTCATTTGTTTTGGTTTCAACAGATGTATTTTTCATAATTTTGATTCTTTTTTTTTCACATCTTTGCGCCACCCTTATTGTTACTTCACGCCCCACAGGTTGAGAACCACTGGGTTACACATTTATTAAAAAACAAAAACGGAATTTTTCCCTTTCTCTAAGTATCCCACCCCTTTTCTGTGGCACTCCAAATTCTCCTTGACATGTGTCTAGAATTTGATTGGAGTTTGTCTGTGTCAAATTTATTTGATTGGACATCAGTTAGAAAGGCACACACCTTTGTAAAGAAGATCCAACAATTCACACTACACACTGGGATAACAACCAAGCTACTGTATGAAGTCCAAAGAGCTCTACCTTCACAATAAAATTGTGGTGAGGTAGAGATCAAGACAAGAGGTTAAAACCATTTCAAAAGCTTTGAGTGTACTTAGTAGGGAATCCAATTCGCGGACATTTTTCATTCCCGGGAAACAGGGAACGGCTAAGTTTGCATATATAGCGCGTAAAAGTGTAAAAATCGATCAAGAAATAACAGAGTTATAACTGAAAACTGAAGACTTCATTGACGTCTGTCAGACAACAGCTTTGAACAGCAACTTAAAATTGCAATGCGTCAGTCTGTTGCATCCGCATTAACTGTGCCAAGAAACTTACCATCACAGAATGATGACAAGAAACTGGATGCATCAGTAACAGCTGAAATGGCGGTGTTTAGAACAAGTGTATCTGTATCTGATGACTGTGCTGCCTACTTCAATGGAGGCAAAGCGTGCTTTCTCGGCAGCTGGTGTACTCTGTGCGAAGTACGCTCTCTCCTGGACGACCGCACGCTGGACACGTTGTAAATGATTGATATATATATATATATATATATATATATATATATATATATATATATATATATATATATATACACTGAGTATACTTTATACATAAAATAAACTGCTCAAAAAAATTCAAGGAACACTTTGAAAACACATGAGATCTCAATGGGAAAAAGAAATCCTCCTGGATATCTATACTGATATAGACTGGGTAATGTGTTAGGAATGAAAGGATGCCACATCGTTTGATTGAAATGAAAATGATCAACCTACAGAGCCCTGAATTCAAAGACGCCCCAAAAATCAGAGTGAAAAAATTATGTAACAGGCTAGTCCATTTTGCCAAAATTTAATTGCAGCAACTCAAAATTGTACGCAGCACTTTGTATGGCCCCTGTGTTCTTGTATACATGCCTGACAACATCGGTGCATGCTTCTACTGAGATGACAGATGGTGTTGTGGGGGATCTCCTCCCAGATCTGGACCAGGGCATCACTGAGCTCCTGGACAGTCTGAGGTGCAACCTGGTGGCATTGGATGGACCAAAACATAAAGTCCCAGAGGTGTTCTATTGGATTTAGGTCAGGAAAGTGTGGTGGCCAGTCAATGGTATCAATTCCTTCATCCTCCAGGAACTGCCTGCATACTCTCACCACATGAGGCCAAGAATTGTCGTGCACCAGGAGCCACTGTACCAGCATAGGGTCTGACAATGGGTCCAAGGATTTCATCCTGATACCTAATAGCAGCCAAGGTGCCTTTGTCAAGCCTGTAGCGGTCTGTGTGACCCTCCATGGATATGCCTCCCCAGACAATCATTAACCCACCACCAAACTGCTCATGCTGAATGATGTTACAGGCAGCATAATGTTCTCCATGGCTTCTCCAGACCCTTTCACTTCTGTCACGTGCTCAGGGTGAACCTGCTCTCATCTGTGAAAAGCACAGGGCACCAGTGGTGCATCTGCCAATTCTGGTATTCTATGGCGAATGCCAATCGAGCTGCATGCTGCTGGGCAGTGAGCTCAGGGCCCATTAGAGGACATGGGGCCCTTGGGTCACCCTCATGAAGTGTTTCTGGTTGTTTGGTCAGAGACATTCACACCAGTGGCCTGCTGGAGGTCATTTTGTAGGGCTCTGGCAGTGCTCATCCTGTTCCTCCTTGCCCAAAGGAGCAGATACTGGTCCTGCTGATGGGTTATGGACCTTCTATGGCCCTCTCCAGCTCTCCTAGAGTAACTGCTTGTCTCCTAGAATCTCCTCCATGCCCTTGAGACTGTGCAGGGAGACACAGCAAACCTTCTGGCAATGACACGTATTGATGTGCCATCCTGGAGAAGTTGGACTACCTGTGCAACCTCTGTATGGTCCAGGTATCGCCTCATGCTACCAGTAGTGACACTGACTGTAGCCAAATGCAAAACTAGTGAAGAAACAGTCAGAAAAGATGAGGAGGGAAAAATGTCAGAGGCCTCCACCTGTTAAACCATTCCTGTTTTGGGGCCATCTCATTGTTGCCCCTCTAGTGCATCTGTTGTTAATTTCATTAACACCACAGCAGCTGAAACTGATTAACAACCCCCTCTGCTACTTAACTGACCAGATTAATATCCCATAAGTTTCATTGACTTTATGCTATACTCTGATTAAAAAGTGTTCCTTTAATTCTTTTGAGCAGTATATATGTTGTTGTACCTTGCATAACTGAATAACCTTTATGGCACAATAACAATTCAACACATTTATGGTCACTACAGTATTTGGATTTAATAATCTTCAGGCTGACTCGCATAAATAAGTCGAGCCAAATAATGTAGTCAAGAAGCTTTTGAATTCAGCCGAGTGAAAAATGACGGCTGTCCGATTAACTGCGATTTTAGTTCCCTCTCCTTTCTCTTTCTCAGATCGCTTTTCAACAGGAAGCCAGTTTTGTAGTTTTTATGAACAGTTCAAAAGTGCCTTTCCACATTTCCCTTCTTTGGAATAGCAATGATAGATTGACAGATCAGACAAACGCACTTCGATTGTGACATTGTGAGAAAAAATCCTCTTCCAATTCCACATCCAGCACATTCCCTCCCCAAACATTTTTTTAAAATCCCTTCTTTAGTCGATATAAATTGGAAGGCTAACTAGATCACAGCCGGAGTTTTACAGTAGCTCGTGCGTTTGATCGTGCGTGTGGGATGACCAGTGTATTAGAAGACAAGAGATCTCAGACTGGCCTGTATGTCAATCAAGTGGCAAATGCCAGAGGGAGGATATATGATAGACTAACGTTTAAAAAAAATTTTTTTTTTGAATGCAACGCGATCTACCTGCACTACCTTTGCGATCTACCGGTCAATCGCGATCGACGCATTGGGCACCCCTGAACTCAATACACGTACTTATATGACAACATGAACTGCGTGTAGACGTGTAGAGAAGGTTAGTCTTTTATTGGTGTCAACATACTGCAGTAGTTTTATTAAAAATAAGTGTCGGTCGTTCTAAAACCGTTCACATGTGAGATGCCCGTGCACTGTGTCATCCCGGGAAGCACAGGATTCCCGAGAATGACATGCGGGATTCCCGAATTCCCGGGAATGGATAAACCCATCCGGGAATGGATTCTCTAGTTTCTAGGAGCACAGGGGCTTCAATAATTGTGAAATGGAAGAAGTTTGGAACCACCAGGACTCTTCCTATTGTTGGTCGTACATCAATACTGGACAAAGTGGAAGGGAGGGAACCTGATGGTCACTCTAACAGAACTTCAGACGTTCTCTGCGGAGTCGGGATGACCATTTCAGCAGCACTGTATCAATCAGGTATTTATGGTAGTGTGGCTAAACTACTGCATGAAGTTTGCCAAACAGCATTTAAAGAACATGAGGAAAAAAGATTGTCTCATCTTATACCTAATACAGGGTGGCACAGGGAAACGGGAAATTTTCAATTGAAATTCAATGCACGAATAAACACATTTCAAAATATATTTAATGATGAAATGTATTGTACAGGTTATGCAATTAATGATGGTAATCAATATTCATTCAATATTCATTTTATGTTTTGAAGAAAGCCTCATGAAGGTGTTGTCCATTTCCTTGTCCACATTCTGACAGCCTGTTGTGGAAATTCTGCATTGCTCGATGTAACATGCCAGGACGAATGCCAGCCATTTCCTCTTCAATCCTCCTTTTTAGTTTAGCAATGGTTGCAGGATGTGTGGTACGCTTGGCTTTTAAGATGTCCCCACAGAAAAAAATCACAAACATTGAGATTGGGGGATCTCGGAAGCCATGAAATGTCACCCTTGTGTGAATTGTCGTGCCATTCAAACAATCGTCAAATAGCTACCATCGAATGTCAGGCAGTATGGCAAAGTGGCTCCACCTGGCACTTCTTTTTTAAGACTTAACCCATTTCTAGGAAATTACGCACTCATGTTGTAATCACATAAGCAGATGGGACGCGATCATAATGTCCTAACTGGTAATGACGGCAAACTTCCCTTTGCGTGGCAGTTATACTATCACCATTCTGATATTTCACAGCAAACCACTCCACTGCTCCATTATTACTAATGGCAGGGGGTTCTAAACAAGGTCGTGTGGATTGCAAACAACTGCCAATGCCACAGGGTCACCAACACCTAGTTCAAAAATTTTCCATTTCCCTGGACCACCCCATACCATCCATGTGGTGAAGCATGGTGGTGGCATCATGCATCATGCTGAGAGTGGTTCTCAGTGACAGGTTGGCACAGACATGGGGACTGGTCAGAATGTTAGGGAAAGATGAATGCAGCCAAATACAGAATTGCCTTGGTAGAAAACCTGTTCTGGAGTGCACACAACTTTAGACAGGGGTGGCAGTTCAATTTTCAGCATGACAACGACTAGAAGCACACAGCCAAGACAATGCTGGAGTAGTGCTGGGACAAGTCTATGATTGCCCTTAAAATATGTCAGCCAAACCCTAGACTTACACCCCATAGAAAATCTATGGAGAGACCAGAAGATGCCAATTTATGAATGTTTTATTTGCAATCAAATGGAGCTTGAGAGGATCTGCTTGGAAGAATCCCTAAATCCAGGTGCGAAAATCTTGTGGAGACTTACCCAAGAAGATTCAGCATTGTAATGGGCTATATGGACACTCTCCTCCGCATTCCACGTCAGTCAGCTGCTGCACTTCTGGTGCTGATATCCAAACAGACTAGCTATGGCGCTTTTAACCTGATTGCTTCAAGATGTTCCCAGACTTAGTAAACAACATAAGTTGCATTATTCAAACATTTTGCCAAACGTCAGGAGATAAAAAGGATATCTATACTAATAAAAGGCAAAGCCCTCACTGAATGACTGACTGACTGACTTACTCATCACTAATTCTCCAACATCCCGTGTAGGTAGAAGGCTGAAATTTGGCAGGCTCATTCCTTACAGCTTACTTACAAAAGTTAAGCAGGTTTCATTTCGAAATTCTACGCGTAACGGTCATAACTGGAACCTGTTTTTATCCATATACTGTAATAGACTGCAGCTTGATGGCCGTGGGAGGCGGTGTTGCGTGTCACATCATCACACCTCCCATGTAATCACGTGAACTGACTGTAAACGCAGTACGTAGAAAAGAAGGAAGAGCTCCCAAAGAGCGCTGAAGAAAAACGCATACAAGCTTATTCATAAGTGCAGCTACTGTGGAAACACGCAGTAGCACGGTGTAAACTGTAAGTTTAAATTAAGTTTATGGACACGCTCCCGCTGCCGTTTGTCATGCCTACGACGAACGGAGTTAAAATTGCTGTAGCAAGAAACTTTTAAGTGGCGGGTCTTAGCTAGCATTAAATAAAGCCGTGGAAATCGCAACATCACACAAGAGAGCAGCTTACGTGAACTGACTGAACGCAGTACGAGTGATCACTTCCATGCATCAAACCTGTTCAAAAAACGCTTTACACAATTGACAAGGTAGGAAAAGAATATGCTACAAACTGAGCTCCACAGCTAACGTGGTCTTGCGGAAGCAACTTCGTCACGCTGCCACCAAATACTCACAGAAGAATCCACAAGTTAATACACACCCTGTCTCTAGAGTTTCTCCACAGTCAATGTATTCCTCGCATCCCCGTTATACCCTCTGATCTCCCATTTCAATTCAAATGGCTCAAATTTCCAGTAAGGCTCTGCTTCGCGATGACAATTAATAAGTCTCAGGGACAGACCCTACAAAGGTTGCCATTGATTTCAGGCAAGATTGCTTTTCTCCTGGACAACTATACGTTGCATTCTCAAGAGTGAGCTTAGCAGCTTCGTCATATTACAACCAGAGTGCTGAACTGACAACGTGCTATATAAATAGAACTATAATAATCATAATAAATGAACAATAAAACAGCGGAGAACTCGTGGATTAAATAAAAATGTAGCTTCCTTGGCAAAGCAAGGAAAAAGGATGACCTTATATGTCATTCGTTTATAAAACAGCGGAGAAGCTGTGTAAAGGCTGCTTCACAAAAAACCAGCGGAGCGCCTTATATGAGCAGGCAGTCAGCTAAAGAAGGGAATCAATAAATATCTATAATCGTTATAAACGAACAAAAAATAGCGTACAAACTGCGGATTAAATAAAGGAAATGGGTACCTGAACAGTAAAGTAAGTCTCAAATAGCTACACAATAACTATAGCAATCGTAATAAACGAACAATAAAACAGTACAGAACCGAAGCAAGGAGAAACGACGGCTTTATATGGCGCTCGCTTATAAAGCAGCGGAGAAGCTGTGTGAAGGCAGCTACACAAAAAAACAGCACAGCGCCACACTCTGAATGTATTCCTCGATCACCGTTATATCCTCTGATCTCCCATTTCAATTCAAATGCCTCAAATTTCCAGTAAGGCTCTGCTTCATGATGACAATTAATAAGTCTCAGGGACAGACCCTACAAAAGGTTGCCATTGATTTGAGGCAACATTGCTTTTCTCCTGGACAACTATACGTTGCATTCTCAAGAGTAAGCTCAGTGCACAGCTTGGTGATATTACAACCGGAGTGCTGAACTGACAACGTGGCATACAAAGAGATCCTTAACAAATAATTATTGGTATATTTTCCCTCAGTTTAAAAAGGTTTTCTTTTCTTCTTAATAAAAATTTAAAAGCAGTACTTGTTGCTGCTTGGGATTTTGCTATATACAGTATATATATATATATATATATGTAGATATGTATGTATGTATGTATGTGTATGTATGTATGTAGATATGTATATATATATGTGTATATATACAACAACAACAACATTTATTTATATAGCACATTTTCATACAAACAGTAGCTCAAAGTGCTTTACATAATAAAAAAAAATTATAGTATAATAATTATATATACAGATATGCATAAATATGTGTAAATATATGTAGATATGTATATATATGTGGATAAGTTTATATACAGTATATGTAGATATGTGTATGTGTGTATGTGTGTGTGTATATATATATGTATGTATATGTATATTATATATATATATATATATATATGACAGCAACACTCATAACAGTGACAAAACAATTACATTGACAATCATGTTACGTTATTTTTAAAATGTTTCCTTTTCTTTTTCATAACTTCTTTAACACACTACTTCTCCACTGCGAAGCGCGGGTATTTTGCTAGTATATATATACGTTTCAAGCTGCATTATGAAGGTAAGATCCAGAAGTATTTAAAACTTGTGTCTACTATGAACTTACATGGGACAAATATGTGATTACATTAGGCTTCTTCAAAAAAAAACAGATTTTTAATAATTAGTCAAACTTTATTTAGGGAGAGGTGAATATCTATGTAAACTTAATACTGCACCGGCTCTGGACAATTTACAGTATATCAGCCAGGGACGAGTCACCAAAATAATGAACTGCCATTACATCATCAATAACAGAAGTGCCAATAAAAACAGCAACCCTGCACAGTTTCCAACTAATGCAGCAAAAGGCAAACAATCCTTTCAAAGATAGCAAGCATCGATGCTACAATACATAATATTACACGAGTCTGCTGGACAGCTTGCCTTGTAAAAAAACAAATGTCTCTGTCTGAGCAAGCAGAATGGTGAATGCCAAACCGCTACTTCATTGTAAGCGTCTCAGTTTGCTACCTCAGCTGGAGGTTCTCCTCTCTGAGAAACATGTTTTCATTAAGCTTCAGGTCGACTACTGCTGGATCTGGAACCAAAGTGTAGTCGTGGTCCTGAAGGATTTTGTCATTCTCCTCCTCCTCATTCAGTGTGTCATCCTCCATCGATCGCTTACTCCTCTCCCAAATCCCCAGTCTTGAAAGTACAGTAGAACAGAGAAATTGTTCCACTCAAACAATGCAGGAACCGCTCCTTCCTTCAACAGTTGCCGACCTGCCTCTCTCTCTCTCTCTGGATAACGCCGATCCATTTAGATTGGGTTTCCGCATCACAGGGAAATGTATGAAAAGTAAGTACCTTGTTGTATGTACTGGAAGCTCAACATAAAGGCGCAACGAATAGCTATCTGTATGCTGAAACTTAAACTTCTTTAATCTCGGAGATTCTCGCTACTAAACAAAAATCACAAATGCAGTATGGAGAAAGGAAGTGACTGAGCTGGCCAAGATTTCACCAGAAGCACACTGTGCATAGAGCCCATTGCCAGCAAAGGGGCTACAACAAAAGGACTGAATTATTAGTTTTAAATATTTCAATGAATGAGAAATTTAAGCTTTTGATTTTTAATAAATTTGCCAACTTTTCAGAAAACAACTTTTTCTACTTATCAATAGCACCTGATGACCCCGATTCTATTGATTCACTAACAGAATGTCTGACTAGTATCTCAGAATGGATGAATAGTAATTTTCTCAAGTTAAATAAAGAGAAAACTGAAATCTTAGTGATCAGCTATAATGGATTCAGTGAGGCTATGAGAAATAAACTTGATGCATTAGGATTAAAAGTCAAGACGGAGGTAAAAAGCTTAGGGGTGATTGTTGACTGTAATCTGAATTTTAAATCACATATTAATCAGATCATTAGGACAGCATTTTTTCACTTAAGAAACATAAGTAAAGTTAGACCTCTTTTATCACTGAAAGATGCTGAGAAATTAGTTCACGCGTTTGTTTTCAGTCGACTAGATTACTGTAACGCACTCCTCTCTGGACTACCCAAAAAAGATATAAATCGTTTGCAACTAGTGCAGAATGCAGCTGCTAGAATCCTAACTAGGAAAAGAAAATCAGAACACATTACTCCAGTTTTGATGTCACTACACTGGTTACCTGTGTCATTCAGAATTGACTTTAAAATTCTGCTTATGGTTTATAAAGCCTTAAATAATCTTGCCCCATCTTATATATCGGAATGTCTGACACCTTATATTCCAAATCGTAACCTCAGATCCTCAAATGAGTGTCTCCTTAGAATTCCAAGAACAAAACTTAAAAGAAGTGGTGAGGCGGCCTTCTGCTGTTATGCACCTAAAATCTGGAATAGCCTGCCAATAGGAATTCGCCAGGCTGATACAGTAGAGCACTTTAAAACACTGCTGAAAACACATTACTCTAACATGGCCTTTTTATAACTTCACTTTAGCTTAATCCTGATACTCTGTATGTTCAATTCTTCATAATAACTATTCATGGTGGCTCTAAAATCGGTACTGACCCCTACTCTCTTTTCTGTTTCTTTTTCCGGTTTCTTTGTGGTGCTGGCCTGCCACCTCCACCTACTCAAAGCTTCAAGATGCTCCAACAATGATGGACGGATTAAAAGGAAGAAGTCTACGTGACCATCATCATCATCAAGCCCTTCCGTGAGAATCCTAAATCCAAAGAGGACTGTTTCATTTATGTTAGGTAGAATGCCCAGAGGGGACTGGGCGGTCTCATGGTCTGGAATCCCTACAGATTTTATTTTTCTCCAGCCGCCTGGAGTTTTTTTGTTTTTTCTGTCCCCCCTGGCCATTGAACCTTACTCTTATTCGATGTTAATGCTGATTTATTTTGTTTTCTTATTGTGTCTTTTTTCTATTCTTTAATATGTAAAGCACTTTGAGCTACTGTTTGTATGAAAATGTGCTATATAAATAAATGTTGTTGTTGTTGTTTTCACTTTGTCATCTTCTTCTTCTTCTTCTTTCGGCCGCTCCTGTTAGGGGTTGCCACAGCAGATCGTCATCTTCCATATCTTTCTGTCCTCTGCATCTTGTTCTGTTACACCCATCACCTGCATGTCCTCTCACACCACATCCATAAACCTTCGCTTAGGCCTTCATCTTTGTCATCACGGGTTATTAAGTGCAGATTGATGGGTAACAATGGAAAATGTATCTGTTTAAAATTAAACCTACAACACAATAAGTTGTGTAGAAAATGAAGGCATCTGAAAACTTTCTACATCTGCTGTAGATAGATAGATAGATAGATAGATAGATAGATAGATAGATAGATAGATAGATAGATAGATAGATAGATAGATAGATAGGTACTTTATTAATCCCAAAGTTGAAATTCACATACTCCAGCAGCAGCATACTGATAAAAAACAATATTAAATTAAAAGAGTGATAAAAATGCAGGTAAAACAGACAATAACTTTGTATAATATTAACGTTTACCCCCCTGGTTGGAATTGAAGAGTCGCATAGTGTGGGGGAGGAACAATCTTCTCAGTCTGTCAATGAAGCTGCTCCTCTGTCTGGAGATGATCTTGTTCAGTGAATGCAGTGGATTCTCCATGATTGACAGGAGTCTGCTCAGCGCCCGTCGCTCTGCCACGGATGTCAACCTATCCAGCTCCATGCCTACAATACAGCCTGCCTTCCTCACCATTTTGTCCAGGCGTGAGGCGTCCTTCTTCTTTATGCTGCCTCCCCAGCACACCACCACGTAGAAGAGGGCGCACACCACCACGTAGAAGAGGGCGCACACCACCACGTAGAAGAGGGAGCTCACCACAACTGTCTGGTAGAACATCTGCAGCATCTTATTGCAGATGTTGAAGGACGCCAACCTTCTAAGAAAGTATAGTCGACTCTGACCCTTCTTACACAAAGCATCAGTATTATGTATTAGTGTTATCAGTATCTGTATAAGTATAACGTGACACTGCTGTCCCACATTGGTCACTGCCACATTTCCATCAGTGCTGCGCTCTCTCACATCACGTCTGACTAAATGTCCAATACAGCTTATGAATGTGGGCTGCTTGTCCACCAGACGTGAGCCCTTCTTTAACCCAGTCATACTCAGAAAATACACATGAGAGAGGAGAATCTCGATTGGTCCAATAATAAATGTATAAAGGAGAAAGATGGTTCTAAGCATGTCCCTCAACTGACAAATACTTTTGGCCAAAGGGAAGCAAGCAAGTCAGAGTAAACAAATCCCCTGGTATGGGCATCAGTTTTGTTCTCCTGTTCAATGGATGGAGTGACTAACCCATTCACCCAGCTCTTAAAACCCAGCAACCCAAGCACAACACACTTTCCATCTTTCACTCTAAACCTCTGGCTCCCCTAACCTTCTTACCAGCTCATTCTTTGCCCCCAAACCCTCCTATCTCTAACACTGAGAAACAATCTAGCATGATGTAACATTTCAAATCCAACTGATTTATGGGAGGGTTAGGGAAGCAAACCACAAGGGTTCAGCAGTACAGTGAATGTGCTCCTGTTTCACCAATCCAGAATCCTGAGTTTGAGTCCTGTGCTCAGCAGCTGCATGTTCTCCATGGTGCTTCTAAATGGCCTGCAGTGTGACAGTGGACCCTGCTATGGACGAGCATCCTACCAAGGGTGCTTTGTGTCAGGACTTTGTTGAGGTTTCATCTCACCCCTTTAATTTCATTTCTGTTGCTTAAATAAATTAGTTGTACATGTATTATTAATTGTATTATTGTTCAGATTTTTTTATATTGTATTCATTTCCTTGAATTTTAAAAGCAGGTGGTTTCTCCTTTAAAAGCATACTACACCCAACAATCATATTTGGTATAGTAATAATAATTCTTTACATTTATTTAGTGCTTTTCTCACTTCTCAAAGTGCTCTCCAGACAAGGGAGGACGTGGGACACAAATACATGATCTACTACTTACCCCATGCAGTTTGTTGTAATGGCCGGGCAAGTTTTTTATTGTCCTGTTTTCATACAGATGAAGATAACAAAATTTTCTGATATCAGAGGACTATGATGACCAACACTGCACAACATCAAACAATATCAAAAATATCCATAAAAAAATCTCAAATTAATTGTGTCGCATAATGCACCCAAGTCAAATGCTCACATTGTCCCAAACACACTTAATTTACTAAATTACTGTTAAAGAAACCCCTTCTGAAAAAAGCTCCTGTGAGTACAAATGGAACATCCTCAGACGCGAACGGGCGTTTGAATTGACCTCCCATCCATTCCTGTGAGCTGCTTCGTCCAGTACAAGTGGGCACAAAGAGCCGGAGCCCATCCAGATAGAATTAGTCACAAGAAAGGAACCACTTAAGAGTCTCCAGTCAGGCTAAACAGCAAACCTTTTGACATGTGGACGTAACCAAGAAGACAGGCCACAGAGATACAACATGAGAATGGGCAAGTCACTGTGCCACCATGCTGCCCTAACAAAAGCAATATGCAGTGACTTCAGAAAGAATTCAGACCCTGTCATTTTTCTTCATATTTTGCCCTGATTCAGCTTTGTGCTAAAACCAGTGGCGTGCAGAGGCTAGAAGATGCCCGGGGCAAACTCCTTGCTTGTATGCCCCCTAAGGTGAGGTGCTGTCAAAGTGAGAGGTAAAGAAGGCATATGAATAAGATAACGAAACACACTTTATTCAAATTGAATATTCATTTAAGTTCATTTCCCCAAATTAGAACTCCTCTCCGAAAACAATTGTGCTACTTCATTTTTTACATCATCTGTGAGGAATTCTTTTTCAATGCTGATTAAGGCCAGGTTGGTCAGACGCTCTTGTGACATGGAAGATCTCAGATGAGTTTTTCAGTCAGTCAGTCAGTCATTGTCCAACCTGCTATAGCCTAACACAGGGTCACGGGGGTCTGCTGGAGCCAATCGCAGCCAGCACAGGGTGCAAGGCAGGAACACATCCCAGGCAGGGTGCCAGCCCATCGCAGGCTACACACACACACCAAGGACAGTTTAGGATCGCCAATGCACCTAACCTGTGTGTCTTTGGACTGTGGGAGGAAACCGGAGTACCAGGAGGAAACCCACGCAGACACAGAGAGAACATGCAAACTCCAAGCAGGGAGGATCTGGGAAGGGAACCCATGTCTCCTTACTGCGAGGCAGCAGCGCTACCACAGCGCCACCGTGCCGCCCCATTGTTAGAATAAACTTCAAAAAACATAATAATTACAAAAATGGAAAAATAAAAATAATTAATTAAAAGAAAGTGAAAAATAAAAATTAAACTGGCATAAAAACCTGAACTCGCACTATTTTCCAGGGTAAAGCTTCTGAGGTAGCATTTGAGGGCTAATCTCGGTGATGCCACTAGAGGGCAGCATTGGCCTCCTTGATGGCTGTGCCATAAATTCTTTTGTCTTATTTTGTATTCTACAGTACAGATAAAATGAAATGCCATTAAAGAGAGAAGCCTTTGGGGGCATATTTCCAACTGTGAAGATGCGCAATCCAGAATTGCGTGAGAAGAGTGTTGTGAAAGAGAGGTTGGAAAACTGTGGGTCATACTTTTTCATAACATGCTAATTAGTTCCAGTTCACAAACACGCTAACTTAAAACAAAAAAGAAACATGAGACAAAAAGAAATCGACACCAGATAATATATTTATATATTAACAATAAAAGCATGAAATATTGAAAACATAAAATGTGATTAATAGGCTTCCTAGAACTGAGAGTATTTAATTAATCAATATAGGCAAAATAAACCAATAGGAGACGTGGTCCCATCTGTGTCTTGGTCAGCCTTTGTCAGCCACAGTGGACCCATGCAATGAGATGTAAGTGCTTGCTGATCTCCCATGGCCAGTATGAACAAGGAAAGAAATAAAACAAATGGGATCAGAAAAGTGCAGGGTGAGTGGCACTACTGAATGGAGTTCTTCTCAGATTAAGAAGAAAGACGTACAAATCACTGAGCACTAGGGCACAGGAGATGGCCATCCTCACCAGTCAGAGAAAGATGCACATTTTGAAGGAGGAAGCGTAGTGTGTGCAGTCTATGAAAGAAGTGCCAGGGGGGGCAAAGATCAAAACAAGACAGGATAAGATGATCAGGGCACTTAGGTTGACCACTGTGACAGAGAGGTGAGATGGCTCAAAAACATTCACTACTCAAACATCTTTGGGTCTCCTTCATTTAATGCCACTATACATTACCTGAGACAGACCCCTTGCAGTAGCCAAGCCCAAGCAGAAAGTATAGGAGACGGGGTGTTGGCTGCAGAATGCACATGATGCTCAACTGGCCAATTTCATAAATTCAAAAAAGAATGACACACTCCTGGCCTCATGACACTTACAAATAAGCGGCTTCTTCATCTCCAGGGTTGACAAAGTGCTGAACTTTACTTCTGATCAGCATATATTACTATGAGTGGAAGAGTATGACGGTAGTGGGTGGGATGGGGTGGGCAGGGACTGTTTTTCTTGTGCTCAGACTGTCTGGGGCCACATGAGATCAACAGGGTTGGCTATGTAGTTTGGACAGAACTCCATGATTACTGGCAGTGTAGGGTACAGTGAAACTCTCAGGAGATATGATGCCACGTCCCTCCTGATCCACCTGGCCCATCAGAACATAGTTGACGCCTGCAAACAAGACACAAGAGTAGTGTTCCCATCAGTATCCATAGCAGCCTGCACATATTTAAAGTTTGCTGTTCATAGCTCAAAAAAGTAAAACACCCCAGAGCATCAGCCCAGTTTTACTCTTTAAACTTTGAGTGAAATCAAGAGACAGCTTGAGTCTGAACTCGGCCTACACTATTGGGGTGCAATGGCTTCAAATGCAAGCCTGGTCCAGATATATATAGGACCCACATTGAGAAAATAACATTAGGCAACAAAACTGTCAACGGACGGGTAGAGACGGAAGATTCCTCATTATAGTGAGACCCTTATGGGTCTGTCCTGGGACTGTTACAGGTTTCTAATTTGTATTAATGACACTGATTCCAGTATAGTTAGCAAACTTGCAAAATTAATAGAGAGCGAGAGAGAGGTTGGGAGCATGCACTGATAGAGTGCATTGACGCATCCACCACACAACAAACCACCTCAAGATCCCAAATTAGGACCAGAGTGCAGTCATGGGACAAGTGACACCTCAGCACCACACTAACGGTGGGAGGTTTTTAACAGTGGCTGGAGTGCCAATCCTGTCACCAACCCCTTAATTTTCCCTGCAAGTTGGAGGACCTGCACTGCTAAAAACACATTACTTTAACATGGCTTTCTCATAGTTTCACTTTATTTTAATTCTGACACTCTGTATATTCAATTAATTATCATTATCATTAATGGTGGCTCCAAAATCTTTTTCCGGTTTTCTGTGGTGGCGGTCTGCACCACCACCACCTGATCAAAGCGCCATGCAGTCCCTACATCGATGGATTGAAGGCTAGAGGTCCACTGAGGACTGAATGAGATCATTGATGTTAGGTAGAATGCCTAGAGGGGTCTGGGCGGTCTCGTGGCCTCAGAACCCCTGCAGATTTTATTTTACTTTTTTTTCTCCAGCCGTCTGGAGTCGTTTTTGTTTTTTTCTTTCTGTCCTCCCTGGCCATTGGACCTTATTTTTATTCTATGTTAATTAGTATTGCCTAATTTTATTTTCTAATATATTTTGCCTTTTTTTCTCTTTCTTCATCCTGTAAAGCACTTTGAGCTACATCATTTGTATAAAAATATGCTATATAAATAAATGTTGTTGTTAACGTCATATCTGGGACAGAGCAAGGACTGGTGTTTACAGGATTCAATCCAGCAACCTTCCGATTGCCAGCGTAGATCCCTAGCCTCAGAGCCACCACCCTCTTGAAATTAATGGAACATCAATTATAAATACAAGATGGTGGCAGACACTGTCCTACAAGAAGAGACCTCTGAGAAGGATTTAGGGGTTTATGTTGACAAAACATTTTCATCCTCTAACAATGTACAGGAGCAAATAAAAAGGCAAATAAAATGTTATGTTGTATAAATTGTTAAATATAAAATCAATAGTCAATTTGTCACTACTTTTTTATATATTACATCACCTTTATCTATAGATACTGTTTAACTGAAGATCAAATCTTCATACATCCACATATGTTAAAAAAGAAGCAACACTTCATGAGGTGCACTTACTTTTTCACATGACTGTCAATTAGGACACACACACACAAAAAGAGGAAATTGCAACAAGCAGAGACAAAAAACTATAGCGGCACACAAGGTGAAGTATTCACAGGTGCCTTGTGACACACAAGGTGTAGTGGTGACACAGAGGGGCACACCAAGTGCATCAGTGATGAACAAAAACATACACTGGCTTACCTCTCTTGAAAAGTGGGCACCTCTTGCAGGTGACTATTATTTTGGCACTCATGGTTTTGCCTGCCTGCTGGATGCGCAGGTTGCTTGCTTTGTAGGCGTGGAGGAGCTGCACTGTAGCATAGAGGGCGTCTCGGGGGCCAGAGGCAACTGAGGTCAGCTTCCCTGAGATTACTGCACACAAAAAAGTAAGAAAGTGTGGGTCAGAAGGCACAGAAAACAGCAACACTTCATGGACGTTTATTTGATCAGAGCACCATGGCACTTCCTGCAGCACATCCCTAAGAATCCTCTAATGCTTGGCCATTGTCCTACACCTAACGTGATGCTGCACAGAAACATCTTTAAATAAGCATGAGGAGAGATGGGTTTGCTCCCACAAAGCTGTTATGGCACCAGGTGAGTAAAGATTGTCCAATAGCAAAGAAAAGCATCTTTGGTAAAATGATACCAAGAACAGAGTTTTGATATTCCTGTTCCCCATCTGCAGCTCTTATGTTATACAGAAATTGACAAGATCCTCACAGACACAAGAGGTGTATGAAATGGATGGATGAATAGATGACGTCATGCGCTTGATAGATACCGAATATCATGCCGCCCCCTAGCGTGTAACATTTCAAAAGTAGTTTTCCTGCTTTATATACATTTCATGACCAGCAGAGTTTTATTTTATAAGGTGCCGTTAGTAACAAGAATAATAGGAAAGTGCTCTCATTACAAGATACGCTATATTGCCAAAAGTATTGGAACCGCCCCTCCAAATCATTGAATTCAGGTGTTCCAATCACTTCCATGGCCACAGGTGTATAAACTCAAGCACCTAGGCATGCAGACGGCTTCTACAAACATTTGTGAAAGAATGGGTTGCTCTCAGGAGCTCAGTGAATTCAAGCCTGGTACCGTGATAGGAGGCCACCTGTGCAATAAGTCCATTCGTGAAATTTCCTCGCTCCTCAATATTCCACAGTGAACTGTTAGTGGTATTATGACAAAGTGGAAGCAATTGGGAACAACAGCAACTCATCCACGAAGTGGTAGGCCACGTAAAATCACAGAGCGGGGATAGCGCATGCTGAGGTGCACAATGTGCAGAAGTTGCCAACTTTCTGCAGAGTCAATAGCTACAGACCTCTGAAAGCTCAAGAAAAGGGCGTAGAGAGAGAGCTTCATGGAATGGGTTTCTGCATCCAAGCCTTACATCACCAAGTGCAATGCAATGCGTCGGATTCAGTGGTGTAAAGTAGACCGTCACTGGACTCTAGAGCAGTGAAGATGTGTCCTCTGGAGTGACGAATCACGCAATCTGATGGACGAGTCTGAGTTTGGCAGTTGCCAGGAGAATGGTACAGTACTTGCCTGACTGCATTGTGCCAAGTGTATAGTTTGGTGGGGGGTTATGGTGTGAGGTTGTTTTTTTGGGGTTCAGTGAAGTTCCAAGTGAAAGGATCTCTTAATACTTCAGCATACAAAGTCATTTTCAATAATTTCATGCTCCCAACTTTGTGAGAATAGTTTGGGGATGGCAACATGACTGCACACCAGTGCACAAAGCGAGGACTATAAAGAAATGGATGAGCGACTTTAGTGTGGAGGAACTTAACTGGCCTGAACAGAGACCTGACCTCAACCCCAATAGAACACCTTTGGGATGAATTAGAGCAGAGACTGTGAGCCAGGCCTTCTCATCCAACATCAGTAACTCACTTCACAAATGTCCTCCTGGAAGAACGGTCAAAAATTCCCAGAATAGATGAAGCTGTTATAGCTGCAAAGGGTGGGCCAATTCCATATTAGAGCCTATGTATTAAGAATGGGATGTCATTAAGGTTTGTGTGTGTGTAAAGGCAGGCATCCCAATACGTTTGGCAATATAATACATTATCATTACTGGATTAACCACCATTTGCTGGGTTTGTCCATGTTAGCCAGTTGGCTCTCAAGTCTTTTTCCTCACTTACTCATGGTTCAGAGCATCCTGTAAGATGAGACCCATTCTTCACATATCATCATTCACATCACCTCTGCCCATGTTTCTCTTGGCCTCATCCCCTGTACTTTCATGTTGGTCCACCTCTTAACCAAATCATCCTCTGCTTTTCTTCCCACGTCCCCAAACCACCTTAGTTTGCTTCTCCTTAGCAGAGCACCTGTCTCCTCCACACCTAACTCAGCATTCGTCCTCCTCTCACTTCATGACACTCCACACATCCATCGGATTTGCTAAGAGACAATGTAACTATTGTGTGGGAACAAAATGAGCAGGAAATGGGAATGAAGTCAGAAACAAAAATGGCTCAAAAGCAGAAAGATCAAAGAATAACTAGGGCAAGATGTTAGTCAGAAGTTCTAGGCAAAAATGAATGGTAAAAATCTAAATCTAGAGGCTACTTGGAAAATAAGCTAACTGTGCCACACAAGACGAGGCATTGTTTATCCACCACGGGAGACTACACAGTAACACCAGTGCGTATTTATAATTGATCATGGTGCCACAAACACGACAATGAGGTCATGTGATGTGGCGCAACAGAGTCATGAAAACCAATAAAACTAAGATGGTAGTGAAACAGAACTCAATGAAAACCATCAAAAACAGGATTATATTTTAAAAAAAATGAAATTGATAAAAACACATACAAAATGTCTTCATTATTACATGGTCAATCTCATTTCTTTTATTTCCAGCTTTGCTTCATGTTTCATGTTTATTAGTCTTATCTTAATCCCTTGCCGTTTACTACTCTTTACTGAGCCGCCATTACCTTTTCCCTTAAATGCCACAGAAGCTCCTTTAGAAGTCAGAATGGGGGGCAACACTTGGAATTTCCTCCATACACCCCTAACCCTCGCTTTCCCTACTGTGTCCACCCTTTATCTGCAGCAGTAGAATGTCCCATCTTTCCCCAAAACAACTCCAGTACCAATGCCTTTAATTCACACTTAATACATCAGCAGTCTCCATTGCCCTCTCACACACTCTATGCACAAAGACCACAAGTGCTGCCTACAGAATATACTTTACATTACTACATTTTTTTTTACCCACTTTTGACAACCCGTGGTCTGGATTGAGACCACCTCTATTCCAAATGCTGTACATCCACATACCCATCTCTTTCATTCCCTCTGTCCCTTAGACCTCCAGCTATCTCCTTGGTCTTTCCTGCATTTACCTTGAGGCCTTGCACTTCTAAGCTAGCTTTCCAAGACAGATGAAACTGTGAGTCGTAATTCATTTTTCTCAGTCTTCCTATGCTGTGCAAGCAGGTCCTCCAACCCACAGGAGAGACTTGGGGGGTTGGTGGCAGGATTGGCACTCCAACCACTGTTAAAATCCTCCCACTGTTCCAATGTGGTGTTGAGGTGTCACCTGCTGCTCTTGGGTTCCAATCCAGGTGGTTCATTGTGTGGTGGGCGCGGCAAAGTGCTATCAGCGCATTCTCCTAACCCAGCCTAGCTGTGTGACAAAGATCTGGAGAAAGGAGTTACCGGTATGGGACAACCAGTTCACAAGGAGGCCTGCATAGAAGCTTAGACCCTTTAAAACAATCTGACCTTATACTGCTGTACAAGTTATAACTGAAAGAACATGGTCTTTGCTGAATAGTGACTATCCCTGAAATCCAAACAGACCCCAACAAAATATCCAGTGAGCATTTACTGCTGAGAAGAACCAAAAGTCGGAGATGAACAGCAAAACTATGGAAGCTACATCTGGACAGTGAGGGGTGGATCTACTATGAAACTAATGAAGCTTAAGCTTCAGGGCCCTACCAAAGGAGAGCCCTCAGAAGCGACTTTGGTCCATATTGTTTAAACATTTTGGATGTCTACTGTATATGTCTACTACATGTAGTGGTTACTTCTTTATTTAGTTTTAATTGTGGCAATCTGTCATGGAACAATTCCATGAAGAAAATAACAGCGGATATCCAGACTTTGTAGCTGGTTGTGAAGGGGCCCCTGTAACAGTTCAACCTTCAGGGCCCCAAAAATGTAGGCCTGCCACTGCATCTGGAACAAGGTAATGCTGAACAACTGAATGGCAAGCCAAAATATGAAATAGGAGTTTGAGTCACATGTTGGATGAAAAAGCAGAAACAAGACAACAGGTGTAGAGTGGGTTCAGAAAGTATTCAAACTTCTTCCCTTTTTGTTATTTTGCTATTTGTGCTGAAATCGTTCAGTTTCATCCTTCCCCACATCACGTAACACTTAATACCCCAGAATGACAAAATAAAAACAGAATTTTAGATTTTTTTTTTTTTTTTTTACAAATTTTTAAAAAATAAAAATCTGAACTGTCACATTCACGTAAGTATTCTGGCCCTTTGCTATAACACTTTGGTTGAGCTGCATCCCATATTGTTGATCATCATTGAGATGTTGTTTGGAGCCCACCTGTGGTCAAGGCAGCTGATTGGACATGGTTAGGAAAGGCAGTATAAGGCAATCCCACAGTTGACAATGCGTTATAGAGCAAAAACCAAGCCATGAGGTTAAAGGAATTGCCAGCAGAGCTTAGATACCAAATTGTGTTGAGTGTCACACACGTGTGAGTAGGAGGCAGCTAAAGGGTCTGAGTAATAATACTTCCACACCAGACTAGGGGGCGAGAGGGTGCATTGACTATCTCTCTCAGTTACTTGCAGACCTTTCTCAGGAAATCCACTTCTGGCATCCGATGACATCACTTCCCGTTCTAGTGCCAATGACGCCATTTCCTGTACTGGCTAATAAAGACCCCATCTTTGATACTATACCCTCAGTTCTGTTTTGGACTCAGATCTGTGAACATCTCTGTTCAAATTTAAACCTATCTTGCAGCCTTGGAATAATATACAGGTGGCTGCCCCAAACATTCGCAATGTCTTTGACTCATTCTTGTGATAGATCTGAGAAAGTCTACGAAAATTCCCATAACATTGAAGGTTGCCAAGAGTACAGTGATGTAGATAATTCTTATATGAAAAATGTTTGTAACATTTTTTTTTTGGAACCTAGAGCTGGTCATGTGGTCAAACTGAGCATTTGTGAGAGTAGGGTCATGGTAAGAGAGTTGACCAAGAACCTGATGGTCACTTTGGTTGAGCTCCAGAGATCCTTTGTGGAGTCAGGAGAAATTTCCAGAAAGACAAACAGCACTGCAACACTCCACTCTAATCTTTGTGACAGAGTGATCAGAGTGGAAGCCACTTCTCACTAAGGCACATAGAAGTCTCCTTGGAGTTTCCCAAAAAGACATGCAAAGGATCCTCAGACCATATGAAATGAGATTTTATGGTGTCCTGCAATAAAGATTAGCATCCTGTCTGCAAACCAGGCACCATTCATTGTCTGTGCAATACCATTCTAACAGTGAAGCATGGTGGTGGCCGCATTATGCTGTAGGGTTGTTTTTCAGTGTCAGGGACTGACAGAGTAGACAGAGTTGAGGGAAAGTTCAATGGAGGAAAGTAAAGAAAGTAACGAAAACCTGCTCAGAGTGCCAGCAGGACAATGACCCTAAGCACAAAGCAAAAACAGGACAGCTCAGACTTGAACCAACTAAACATTTCTGGAGAGTCCTGACAATACCTGTGGTCTCCCACATTCTCTATCCACCTGACAGAGCTTGAGAGACTCTGCAGAGAACAATGGCAGAAAAATCTCCAAATCCAGGTGTGCAATGCTTGTTGCATCATACGCAAGAAGACTTCAGGCAGTTACCACTGCCAAAGGTGCTTCAGCAAAATCTAGAGAAAAGGGGCTGAATACTTGTGGATATTTCCATTTTTTATTTTCTATTTAAAAAGAAAAATAAAAAATCCTATTTTCACTTTATCATTCTGGGGTACTGAGTGTTGCTTAAAACAAATATCCAGGCCTTTAATGACTTCTTAAGGACTGCCATTGGCAGTGTGTCTGTTTGCAGAGAGAGTGTCAACCACGTTGAGAGGTTTACTTACCTCGGCAGTGACATTCATGTTTCCGGTAACTTTTCCCATTAAGTCTGTAGATGGATTGGGAGAGCATGGGGGGGTCATGTGGTCATTGGAATGGAGTTTGTAGCACTTTCAATATCTCTGCAAAAGGTCAAAGTCTTTACAATCGTGGTGCTTCCTGTTATGCTATATGGTTGCGAGACACGGATGCTATCCAGTGACCAAAGATGAAGACTGGACTCCTTTGGTACTGTGTCACTTGCAGAATCGTTGGGTACCGCTGGTATGACTTTGTGTCAAATGAGCGGTTACTATGCATATGGCGTGATTCCTCGAGGGTTATCCGGTTCGTAGGATCCTCGTTGTTCAGGATGCGTGCAACTGGACCAGGCCAAGGGGATGCCCATTTAACAACTGGCTGCAGCAGATAGAGGGTCATTCCCAGATGGGGGGACTTGACTGTATGCCTGTTTTGGGGAGATGTCAACCAGAATCCCACAGTGTTTTGTTGTGTGGTGTGTGTAGCAACATGCTGTACCAGTCCATGCTCCCCAACCTGACCTGGCCTGAGTGTTGCTTGATGAGGAAAAAAGATGAATTTAAATGATTTTAGCACAAATAACAAAATGTGAGAAAAGTGAAGGGTTCTGAATCCACTGTAAGTTCTCTAGAGCACTGCCAAACAACACAGTGGCAGCAGTAGCCACATTGTGCTAGAACCAACATGGGTCTCAAGGGATCACCATTGGATCTTGAATCTTTGACCACCATTTGTGTTTCATCATCCACCAGCATCACCACAGATATCAGCCATTCATCCACATTACTTTTGACACCTTGTCAAATGCCTTCTGCAGATTTAGAAACACATAACACAGCTTCTTCTTTCCCTTCACCTGATGCTGTTCTTGATCACATCTGTTGTTCCCTTTCCAGTTATGAATCCAAACTTCATTTGGCTAACTTTCATCGGATCCCTGAGTGTGTTCTCCAGAGCTCTCTCAGCCACCTTCATTACCTGCTTCATCGGTCTGATGGCTCGATATGACCACACACTCCATGGTAGTTACATTATTGGGACAGAAAACAAGGAAACAAGCATCACAGTTTAAAGAACATGAAGTTTGGGGGGCTAATTGTAAGACTTGGGGTCTTCAGCCAAAGCTAGTGGCAGGGATCAAAGAGTTTTCCAGGATAAACTTCAGAGCTGAATAAAGATTAAGAGGTCCCATTCTGGGCCAAATTTACTTTCCCACAGATTTGAAAATTTAGGATAATTTTCATATTTGGCGGCAACATTTTGATGACAAATTAAGTACAATGTTGCGAATGAATACATGAGTCACAAAAATGCAATTTGAAAAGTAGGGAAAACTCATTTTAAGTAGAGCGATTGTCCAATTAATACCTTAAATGCCTCTTTGAAAAATGTGGGCAAATGTATTGTGAAAACAGCAGTAAAATTTTTAAAAACTATAACACAACTTTATGTAGCAAGCAGTAGTATTTAAAATGTTAAAAAGCAGCTGCACAGATCTAAACTAAAGGTCACATGGATGTAAAATCTTTAAAGAGCCTCAAGGGGTGACTGGGCAGAAAATACTGATGTGACGACACGTTTTGCCTGCTCTGTCTATAAAAGCAGAAATGGAAACAGAAACTCGGGTGGGAAATTTTGTAGACTACATAACCAAAGAGATGAATGTGTGGGGAAATGAGACTGAAGCCAGGGCAAGTAGAGAGCACACATACACCACAAGACATGCCATTTTGTAAACCAGGAATGCACTTGGTTGTTCTTCTCAGACCAGCGTTTAGACTATTTTATAGTGTAACACTAGGGGGCACTGTCATACTAACTGTCTCTACCCAGAATGATGCAAGGAGGGCAAATACACCACAATGGTGTGTTTAATAGAAAACAACATACAAGGTAGGGATGAGGGAAGGCAGAAAACAATGCAATCAAAAACAACAATGGTGTGCTACAGCCAGAGTTTATTCCCTAGCTTGTGCTTAATCTCCTTTTTATTGTTGTGCTTTTGAAGTTTTTTATAAGAATTTTATGTATTTTTTAATTAATATTATTAGTTTGTATTTGTTACTATTTATGTCTTGTATTTTTAAATGCGCTTCTATTCCTTGTATTTTGTGGTTGGAACCCCAGGAGGCGGGGCCACACTGACATCACTGCTGCTTGGACATCCCTCTGCCTTTACGCTGAGATGGGAGACAGGATCCCAGCAATGGATAATGAAGTTGTTCAGTTGTGAGCATCACATGCAAACATACCCACAGTGTCAACATGTGTTTATACTACAGGCAGTGTGGGATTGGGAGAATCAAACTAAAAATGGGGGTTGCTACAAGGGGCCCCTAGCATGCCAAAATGGGTTAATTGGTGGCAATAAAATCCCTTTTTAGCCCAGTGATGGTTTGATAAGACTGGGATGATGTAATCACTATCCCTATAGTTTCAAGTATTGTCACAAAGTAAGTAACACTGCAAATGTTGTTGAGTTTTACATTTTCATTGATTGTAGGTGTTATTACATTGCCTATTGTGTTTGAATAAATAGTTCAAAGTCACATTAGCATTTTGTTTTAATAATACATCACTTAATTTATTAAAAAACAAATAAACACTAATAAAAACTTTAAAGGAAAGTGGCATGGTAAGACCGTAGTGCTGCTTTTGTAACAAGGACAATGGGGTATACGTGCCAGGTCCTCCCTGCATGGAGTATGTATGTTCTCCCTGTGTCTACATGGGTTTCCTCCTATACTTCAAAGACATGCAGGTTATTTGGACTGGTGATGTTAAATTAACCCTAGAGTGTGTGTCTGATTGTATTCACCCTGTGATGGATTGGCTGGTACCCATTCCAGGTGTTGTTCATGCCTGTGCCTGTTGCTTCAATTCCAGCTGCCATACAGCCCTATCCTGGAAAACTGAGTATAAGAAATGAATGGCTGGACTAGCAAGGTATGGACTTTTGTCTGATTCATCACCAATTTCAGACTTCCTGGCCTGTTTGCCACATTGGGCCAATGGTTTGAGGCCAGTGTTGTCTCGAAGTGCAAATCCCAATTGGCCATTGTTAGTTGCCAACATTCGATCTACACTGTGTGCACAATTATTAGGCAAGTGAGTATTTTGACCATATCATCATTTTTAATGCGTATATTCCAACTCCAAGCTGTATTAACTTGAATGCTTATTGGATTTAAGCACGTCAGGTGATGTGTATTTGTGTAATGAGGGAGGGTGTGGCCTAAGGAGATCAACACCCTATATCAAGGTGTGCAGAATTATTAGGCAGCTAGTTTTCCTCAGGCAAAATGGGCCAAAAAAGAGATTTAACTGACTCTGAAAAGTCAAAAATTGTAAAAAGTCTTTCAGAGGGATGCAGCACTTTTGGAATTGCTAAGATATTGGTGTGTGATCACAGAACCATCAAACATTTTGTTGCAAATAGTCAACAGGGTCGCAAGAAACGTGTTGAGAACAAAAGACGCAAATTAGCTGCCAAAGATTTGAGAAGAATCAAACGTGAAGCTACCAGGAACCCATTATCCTCCAGTACTTTCATATTCCAGAGCTGCAACCTACCTGGAGTGCCCAGAAGTACAAGGTGTTCAGTGCTCAAAGACATGGCCAAGGTAAGGAGGGCTGAAACCCAACCACCACTGAACAAGAAACATAAGTTGAAACGTCAAAACTGGGCCAAGAAATATCTGAAGACATTTTTTTCAAAGGTTTTATGGACCGATGAGATGAGAGTGACTCTTGATGGACCAGATGGATGGACCTGTGGATCAGTAATGGGCACAGAGCTCCACTCCAACGTGGAGGTGGGGTACTGGTATGAGCTGGTATTTTTAAAGATGAGCTAGTTGGACCTTTTGCATTGAAGATGAACTCAAAATCAACTCCCAAACCTACTGCCAGTTTTTCAAGACACTTTCTTCAAACAGTGATACAGGAAAAAGACCATGATTTTTATGCAGGCCAATGCTCCATCACTTGCATCGAAGTTCTCCACTGCGTGGCCAGCCAGTAAAGGCCTTAAAGATGAAGGAATAATGACATGGCCCCCCTTCCTCATCTGACCTAAACCCTATCGGGAACTTGTGGGCACTTCTTAAACGCTAGATTTACGGGGGAGAAAAACAATACACCTCTCTGAAGAGTGTCTGGGAGGCTGTAGTCACTGCTCCACAAAAAGCTGATCGTCAACAGATCAAGAAACTGACAGACTACATGAATGGAAAGGCTTATGACTGTTATTGGAAAGAAGGGTGGCTATATTGGTCATTGATTGATTGACTTATTTTTTTTGAAATGTCAGAGATGTTTATTTGTAAATTTTGAGGTGTTTGTTTATTATTCTCACTATAACAGATGAAAATAAACAAGTGAGATGGGAAAATTTTCATTTTTCCTTTAGTTGCATAATAAATCTGCACACTAATAGTTGCCTAATAATTGTGCGCACATATTGTATTCCCCTGATGATGTTCACACTCACATTTCCGTTGTGAAACATTCAAGTTTCAGGTTTATTAACATTTTGGATTGACTGATAGCACTGTGTTTGTTCCATATTAAAATTAATCCTCAAAAATACAACTTGCCTAATAATTGTGCACACAGTGTATATGGGCCCAATGTCAATTTGTTTTCTGGGTTGCTTTCTTTTGACTTTTTCCAGTCCAGGCAATTTTTTTGCCTTTTGCTATTTTTACATTTTTATTTAAATAATTTCTTGATTTACAGAGATCATTTGGGGCTTATCTTAATGAACCAGTGTTATGGTTTAGCCTCGGTTCCCCACCAGTATATATTTAAGTTTCTTTTCAAATATTTTTCAATATTGCTCATTAGTTACAGTTCTTTCTGTTAATATTGTTCTATTCATTTATTTTTCTGATTGTGTATTTTCTGTTAATTTATTTATATGTTTTTATTGTTTAGCTTCTATATGTGTAATTATGATCTATTATGTTCCTTGTGTTTTGTGGGTGGAGCCCCAAGAGACAGGTCCATGCTTACCTCACACCTAAGGTACCGCCCCTCAGTCTACTGTATAAAGGTAGGCTGAAAAGTGAGTATCTTACATTTCATTGAAGGCCCTCAGCTGGATTTTTGTAAGTGTTGCTGTATTCATTTGGATTTCTAATTTTTGTGATATTTCTGCTCCTGTTATTCAATTACAGTTTTCATATTGTGAGATTTCTGAACTTATTTGGGACTCGGGACAACACAACAAAGCGCGATTGGCACATATGTTGAGGGGTGCATAGCATAGCATTGTATAACATAGTGCCACGGAAGCGACTTTGAGCGGTAAGTGCCACTTCTCGAACATGCCTGACTGCTGTGTCTGTGTATAGTAGAGTGGTAGCTCACGCTACAATAAATAAACCTGTTGTTCCTGTTTCAAGCTGAATAAAGCTGGTTTTGCTGAAGTACTGTACTTAGACTTAGCCTCGTGTTTTGATGTACAAGACAGGGACTCACGTGTCACAGTATTGTGGATTGGACTTGGTTGCCTTGGATTGCCTTTTATGCAAGTTATTTTTGCCGTTTTTGAGCATTTTTGTTATTCTTGCTATTTTCGTCTTTTATAAAGAATCTTTCTTTAGGATTACCTTACAGCCAAAGTTTATTATGTTTTTTTCTTCCTGGATATGATATTTTTTGATATTCTTAATATACTGTATTTTGGGATATTTCTAATTATCTTGCCAGTTTTCTTTGCCTGGCATCCAGTATGTCAAAGTCTTCTAGCTTCCTAGGGTTAGGGTTAGGGTTAAGTTAGGTTTGACAAACAAGAAGTAACATTCAGTTCATCAGGCTTGTTTGTTTAGCTAATAGCTTAGCGGTCCCAATATCTCATCCAAATACTTCTTAAAGGCAGTCAAGGTTTCTGCTTCACCTATGTTTCAATAGCGCGTTGCAGAATCTCATAGCTCTCTGAGTAGCAAAGTGCTTCCTGGCTTCATTCCGAAATGCACTTTCCCTTAATTTCTACTGGTAATCTTGAGTACATGATTCACCCTTTTGTGGTATTAGAATTACAACATCCTGGAGTTTCATGGTTCCTCTGTCTTATGAGGTATATTTGCACATTTTGAACTTGTAGAACCAGCTCCCTCATTTTGGGGCCTGTGTAGGTTACAGTCTGTCTATGGTGTTGGGGGGGCTTACTGCCTCAGGTGAGTCCATTTATAGACCGGCCTTCGAAAGTCCTGTCCTGCTTTGTGGAGCATTTTGGAGGTCACACACCCCTGTCGCCATGTTTATGACCACAAGTCACAACAAACAAACTTTCTCTTGGCATTTTCTCCACCCAGCATTTGTGTCCCTGAGCCAACTCAATTCCACTGGCAAGGAGTATCCTTTAAATACTATTGTTGTATCTGCTTCACAGTGCTCTTTTTGCTGCCCTAGAGATCTCCATACCCTAAATCCCCAATGCAAGCTTAATCTATCAGGAGTTTTCCGAGGCTACAATAGTGCAAGGTTAAGGGCTCATACACTCTCTGTATGAACCTCATGCTGCTCCCTAATGGTCTGAGGAAATTGTCATTTTTTGCTGATTGTCCCCCATGACCCTTCTCTTAGACCAGTTCTTACAGAGTAGTTACTTCTCAAACATTATTAAAAAAACATTTAAGATCATCCTCTGGCAAACCCATCTACACCAAGCCCCTCACCATCTCCCTTCTCTCCATGGCTATGGTGGACCCTGCCCTCCTTGGTGCTAGCCATTCCTTGGCTGCACTTCCCATTTCCACTGATCCTGCCCCCTGTTATGATCTGCTAGACTCTAAAAATGATTTACAGCTGCTATAATTTTTTTCCTGTGGTGTTTCTTAATCACAGGAAATCTAGATTTAATTTCTTGTTCTTCAGGGAGTTTGGTCTGAAGCAATGTTTTATTTTATTCATGTTATGCTTTTGTAAATACTGCATCAAAAGTTTGTAATCCCATTGCCTAGATGTGGAAACTGTTGGCTGAGTTCTGGAAATAGCTCTCTGTGATTTAATATACAGTATGCAACAATGTTTAAACCTGGTGACTCAGCATCCAAGATAATGTGCAAAAACCTTTCTAAGATGTCATTTTTATTTCCTATACAAACCACACAACCATTTCTGTATGTTTGTCTAGCATTTTTCTTTCAAGGATTGCTCTTCATATTGTTATGTACAGGTCTGTAAGTTTTATTGTCAATTTAAAATTTGTATTTTTTATAATGGGTGGCATGGTGGCACAATGGGAGCACTGCTGCCTCGCCCTAAGGAGATCAGGAGTCAAGTCTTGAGTCCTCCCTGCAAGGAGTTTGAATGTTCTGCCTATGTCTGGGTGTGCTTCTTCCTGGTGCTCCAGTTTCCTTCCACAGTCCAAAGACCTGCAGGCTAGGTGAACTGGTTTTGGTTAGTGTTTGCCTTGTGATGGACTGGGCCCTGTCCAGGGTTAGTTCCTGCCTTGTGCCCTGTGATAGCCAGGACAGGCTCCAGCAAAACCCCACGACCCTGTTCAGGACTAAGTGGGTTGCAAAATGACTGACTGATTTTTCATATTTTTATGTATCTTCATTTGTATTTGTAATTATGTAGTGTCTCCTTAACTGTTCTGATGTTACATGTGTTTTGTTGGTGGAGCCACAGGAGGTGGGGCCACCCTGACATCACTGTTACTGGACCCTTCCTGTCACTATAAAGGGGCTGACAATGGGAGTAGTCCAGTAGCGTATTACTGTGTTGTATTTGGGGTGTACTAAGTATTGGTGTTCTTGTGGATTTACTGGTTTATCTGATTTTCTGCTGTTGTTCTCGGACTTTACTTTTTGAATTGTGTTCCAGGTTTTAACAACTTCAGGCATATCACCTCTTAATCTCATTTTGCTTAAACTGAAAAGGTTCATCTCCTCAGTTTAACAGAATGGGTTTAACTTGTGTCATGTAATCCAGGCAGGGACTGGTGATTCAGCTGAGGTATTTCATGGCTCTTTACCCTGCCAAGAGGCCAGTATAATGGAAGGACAGGGGGAACCCACTTGTATGGAATATTTTCTCCCAAGACACAACAGATAGCAGTCTCCCTGGGTTTCGGGACCTGCGTAGATACCCTCAAGGTAGCCTGGGAACTGCAGTCCAGTTAGACAGCCCTGCTGGTTTCCATAAGTACCACCAGGGGGAGCTGCAGGGACAAATCATCCCTACTTTAAGGAACTTCTGCCTAACCTTGAAATGCTTCCAACACTGGAAGTACTCCCAGATCTGGCATAAAAGGGCCCTGGTCCATCATCTAAGAGAGTCTAAAGCTCACCTGGAGGAGTGGAAACAGAAGAAGAAGAAAGTGTAGGAGAGAAGAGAATTGTGCTTGGGTGATACTTTTAATGACACAAAGAAGTCTTGAAGGTTTTTGTTAAAATAAATTATTAATTGAACCTGGGACTTGTGTTGGCGTTGGTGTGTTTGAGGGTTTGGGGGCTCAGTGGCTGCCTTCATGAGGTTTGGATTGATGTAGAAGAGTCTCATTTCATGAAACAGCTACTTGTTCCCACCCATATTTTAGCCAATTTCATTCACAGTTGACTCCAAATATAGTATAGTATATATATACTAGCTGTGTAAGCCCGTGCTGTAAAAAGCCCAGGGTCCTTGAAACTATTGAAATCGTCAGAAACAAATTTGAAATGTAGAGATGTCAGGTAATTGAAATGAATTACTCCGGGTATCTCTCTCCTAGGAGGTTTCGTTGTGCCGACGTGCTCGTTTCTACATTGCTTGTGCATTAGCTGCTAAGCTACTTTGTCTTTCTTTGGTGGTTTTGTTTTGCTGATGTGCTCGCCTCACTTCTGTATTAGTGGCTAAGTGAGGGACCATTTTTGGAGGTTTCATTTTGCCAACGTGCCAGCCTCGCTTGCATATCCTTGGATCCTTGGATATATATGTCTGGCCCTGGGAGGCAACTAAAGACCAGACTCATATTCAATGGGTGTCAAACTCAGAATCTGGAGGGCCGCAATGGTTGCTTTGTTTTGTTCCAGCCACTTTCTTAATTAGTCACCAATTTCCATTGCTAATGGTAAAGATTCCTTCTGTATTAATTATAAAGTGTTTTGGTTATTGCAATTGAGAAGCCTTGTTTCCAACACAAAAGTAATAATGAGATGCAAAGCAAGCCAAGAGCTGAGTAGCTAATTTGACACCAATCTGTCTATCTATCTATCTATCTATCTATCTATCTATCTATCTATCTATCGGTTGGTCCAGATCTAATTATGCAATTACATAGAAAATCACCCAAAAAATCCCAGACCATCGAGACATGTGCAAACTGACGACATGAAGAATTGTTTTTGCACCGAACTGGAATTGTCCCCGCATAAATCAAAGTCATCCAGATGATCTGGATCTGCATAATTAGATCTGGACCACCCTGTGTCTGTCTGTCTGTCTGTCCAAGCCTGTATGCTATCCAAGTCCCTCTGTAATGATTCAATAGATTCCAGACTATCTGCCAATCCACCTAGATTGGATGTTATGTTTGCAAGATGTACATTTTACGACAGTGTGTTCTTGTTGGCTGTAAACTGTTTAGGGTTACAGGGTGAGTGTCTGCCGGAATTAGTGGTTCGGAAATAAATGCCTTTCTGAGACAAACTGCACCTGTACGCTCTCGTATTGTATGCAACATTGGACTCATCTGCTAACTTAACCAGCTTATAATACATTTATGTATAATATATATACTGTAGCTGGAGTTGCGTTACTCGTGTCTGTTGCAAGATAGCTATATGAAGTCAAAAGAACAAACACTTGAGCACTTTTCTTTAGCTTGGTTGACTCTGAAAGTTGTTTTTCGTTCTTCTAGTGTGCTGGTCACAAGGGACAATTCTCAAAACCTGCATTTTCTGCACTCACTGATTCTCAGCCACTCATTAATTGTGTGTGCCACTGCTTTTGATTTTCTCATTCAGTTAAATCATTCTGAGTGAAAGCATTCCTGCCTCACTCTGTGACATGAAATTAGGAGGAATGGTCTTGCTGTTCTGAATATGATCAGCGACCAGATTTCTTTCATAGTCCTGTATTGTCCTTTGCATTTTGAGGCACAGGTCTGCTCATATGTGTAGTTAACACCAGAGTACCAGGAGTCAAAGGGTAACAGTTAATTGAGGTAAGTAGGTGCTGAGCTGTGAAAAGATCACTGCTTTATGGTTAACAAGCTTTGACAGCCAGGAAGTTGGCTCTTTCTGATCCAGGAGACTGAAACATGTCTTTAAAAAATAAAGCTCAAATAACCGACTGACTGACTTAAGTGACAAAACAACAGAAGAAGCTAAGCACAGAAACAAAAAGGGTGTAAAGTTATTAAATGATGTGTGATCTGCACATGTTTAAGCCACTCGTTTAAGCCTAAACTGAGAAATTCCTAAATTGTTTAACAACACATGAACACTCAGGACACAAGAGATAACTGATAAGAATATTAAGGAAATGAGAAAATATGATTATTCATATTAAGGCTCGGTGGCGCAGTGGGTAGTGCTGCTGCCTTGCAGTTAGGAGACCCGGGTTCGCTTCCTGGGGGGTTTGCATGTTCTCCCCGTGTTTGCGTGGGTTTCCTCCCACAGTCCAAAGACATGCAGGTTAGGTGCATTGGCGATTCTAAATTGCCCCTAGTGTGAGCTTGCTGTGTGTGTGCCCTGTGGTGGGCTGGCACCCTGCCCGGGGTTTGTTTCCTGCCTTGTGCCCTGTGTTGGCTGGGATTGGCTCCAGCAGATCCCCGTGACCCTGTAGTTAGGATATAGCGGGTTGGATAATGCATGGATGGATATTTAGGTTCCAAATATGACACTTAGTTAAACATGAAACAAGCTGCTGACAAGGAGCATCGAAATCAATTGGACTGATGAAAGTAATCAGGAGAAAATGAAAGATTTTGAAAGGATGATGATGATGAACGACACAATAATGGGGGCTCCTGAGTCCACCACCCTGCAAGTGAGGTCCAAATCAAGAGACGTGTGTGATACGTGTTAGCAATTAGTACAGTTCATTACTCACAGCAGTATCATCCCCTGTTTAGTGTACAGTTCACAAGGGCCCATCTGGAAAAAGAGATGGTGGGGATTAGCAACAGAGTTTTCTGTTTTTATTTTCTTTGCATGATGTGCCTGTGGTTAGTGCTGTTAGACCATTCCAAAGGTCAAAATGTGAACCAGAATAGCATTTGACTTGTGTAATGCTTTTTATTATCCCTAGTTTACAGCCTGTCATATGATAGAGGGTCAAACAGCATGGAAAAAAGAGAAGACTTTATAAACATACCTAATTAAATATCCTCATACACAGTTTTTCAAGCATAAGACACATCTGATCTTGTATTAAACTGCTCTTTTATGTGGCTTGGTGGATTCAAATTGTCACATGAGGTAACTTCAATATGAAACATGTTGGGGATAATCGCACAGCTCCTCACCAGACATTACACGCTGGACTGTAGAGGATGATAGCTTTAGATGGTCGAGTTACAATGAGGATTGTTATTTCTTTCTTGAAAAGTTTGCTTTGTTGTTCTTGTTTTTTTTACTGGCTGCTTTGATGTAGTTAAACCTCCAGGGAATGCAGTAGCACCCCCACCCCAGACAAACTGAGCACTCTTGCTAGCAACAGTAATAAAGTAACGTACTCCCTGCATCTCCAAACGCAAGTAATGGAGGCCACATTACTTCAGATGGTATCAGCCATCATTTCCTCGGCAGCAGTTAAACTGGCACCTATAGCCCCCTTATCAGACTTTCCAAACTATTATAAAACCAGCCTGTCATAGTAAGATGTAAAGAAAATGATAATAATAAAATAATAATAATAATAATAAATTTTATTTATATACTGTAGTGCCTTTCACATGCTCACTTACAGAATACAGTGATCCCTCGCTATATCTCGCTTCGACTTTCGCGGCTTCACTCCATCGCCGATTTTAAATGTAAGCATATCTAAATATATATCATGGATTTTTCGGTGGTTTGCGGATTTCTGTGGACAATGGGTCTTTTAATTTATGGTAGATGCTTCCTCAGTTTGTTTGCCCAATTGATTTCATACAAGGGACGCTATTGGCAGATGGCTTAGAAGCTACCCAATCAGAGCACGTATTATGTATTAACTAAAACTCCTCAATGATATACGATAAGCTTCCCGCGCGGTGCTTGATTGTTTGCTTTTTTCTGTCTCTCTCACTCTCTCTGCCTGACGGAGGGGCTGTTTGCACAGAGGCTGTTTGCCTAGAAGATACGGACGCTCCTCTACAAAATGCCGCTTTATCGTGGTGCTTCTGCATACTTAAAAGCACAACAGCACATATTGATTTACTCTCCCGCTCTCTCTCTGACATTCTCTGCTCCTGACACATATTCCTTTGAAGAGAAGATATGTTTGCATTCTTTTAATTGTGAGAAAGAACTGTTATCTCGGTCTTGTCATGGAGCACAGTTTAAACTTTTGACTAAAGGGTGTTATTTCATGTCTAGAGGGCTCTAATAATGTTAACAGTGTGGGAGAGTTTATAAGGGCTTAAAATATATAAAAATAACTATACAAACACATGATTTCTACTTCACAGACTTTCATCTATCGCGGGGGGTTCTGGAACGCAACCCCCGCGGTCGAGGAGGGATACTGTATAAGAAAGAAGGGCAGGGTATACAATATATAGCATTGTACTAAACCAAATAAATAAATAAAAAAGATTAAGACAAAGAATTAAGAGAAAAAGCCTAACAGACAACAGAACTGATGGTCTAGCACACACACATACAGGTTACATGAGCATCTTGACATGGGGGTAAACTGAAAGAAGGGTAATAAAGTCAAGTAGAGCTAAAAGCCTTCCTGAACAGATGTTTTGAGTTGTTTTTTAAAACAATTCACAGAGTTAACTGATCTGATCAATTTCGGTAGGTCATTCCAGAGTCTGGGCGCCATACAGCTGAAGGCCCTGTCACCCATGGAGTGAAGATTACTGTGGGGCACAACAAGATTGCCAGAATCAGAGGACCTTAGTGGGTGGGCAGGCACATTGTGATGGAGAAGGTCACTGATGTAGTTTGGCGCGAGGTTATTTAAGGCTTTGTAGGTTATTAGTAGAATTTTATATTTGATTCTGTAAGACACAGGGAGCCAGTGAAGGTGAAGAAGGATCGGTGTGATGTGCTCACTGCTGCTGGTTCGAGTAAGGACTCTTGCAGCTGAGTTTTGAATAAGCTGGAGCTGTGATATAATGTGATACATTCATGCCTCCTAGAGCTGACCAAAGGTCTTCTTACTGTTCAAATGTAAATTATACTCTAGGTATACACTGCACTGGGGGCAGCCTTTTACTGGAGCTCTCTCCTAACTTTTGCTACACTTTTTTTAACAATTATTAATTATTAATGTTAAGTTTAGATGTGATCTGGCATCTGTCTTGTCACTATAAATTTGTAAATGGATGTCAAATTGAAGATTTGTTTCTGTCATTGCAAACCCAAGTGTCGGTTCGTCTTCACTTCCTATCAGATAAGGTACTAACTTGAGAGATGCTGCAGGGTGAGTTCATAGGATCTGAAGGCTACTTTTCATCTTTAACATCTAAGAATGTAAGAGACTCCGAGAGATGTAAAGTGGGGTATATTAAATATTCCCATGCTCGCTTAGTAGTACTGCAATCATTGCCACCTAAGGAACTCCCTTACACCTCATCCAAATGTGGAATGGGTGAAGTGAACAGAGTAAGGATAAAAGTAAGGTGGAAAGTTTTCAGATCTGGCCTGCCTCCATATAATGAGGAATGCTCGATCACTTTAAAATAAGTTGGGTGAACTGATATATCTTAAGAAAAGTCACAGCGAGTTCAGGTACCTTGGCACTTTGGGTACTGTGGAGAACTGGTGTACAATTCTTATTTCAGATGTCATTTTAATGCTGGAAGAATTTCCACTGATATGATTAGAGGGAGGGGGACTGGACATCTAGGTGAATAAGAACGAGTGAAAAAGTGAGCATTACACTGAAATGTGTAATCGAGACATTGAAATGCTGACTGAAGTCATCCTTGTTGCTGCCTAGGGAGATAAGTTCCATCATCATGAAAAATGTTTATTAACTCATCAACAGAAATTCTCCATGCTTTACCAACATTGTGATGAAAGAATCATTCTGAGCCTAGGATGTTGGTGAGTAATTAACTCTAGTAAATTGATATGGACCAAATAAGGATACCAAAAACTTAAAATGCATTAAGAATTTCAGTTTTTAAAGTGTAATATATATTTTAGCAATGTCTAAATCGTGGCAGATACTTGGTCATTTTTGACTATTCTGCTCATTTCAGCCAGTTTGTTCCCTAGTTAGAATCCTAATTTCTTGGTTGACTGGCTTTCAGCTACAGTCTGGTGTGCATTATTGCTCATCTCTGCCAGCTGCAGAACGCACCATGAGTTGTAGGAGACAGCAAGAAAACATCTGTTTTAGGTAGGGTGCCCAGTTTGGGTCATGGCACATGACACCAGCAGTAGACTCATAATGCCCCATATTAGAAAACTTCAAGAGCGGCATCAGACAGATTCCCAGCCCCTCATATCATGCTTTTAGTTGTCCATATTGTGACCAGATAGCAGTAGGCTTTCTCTGAACTTTGGGGCAATACAATACTCTTGCTTTGTGGATGATGGATGGGGATCATTTGAAACAAACAGAACAGATCAGAGACTATGCAATCTCCTCTCCTAAACAAATGAGGAAGAGGAGGAGGTTGGGAGCATGCACTGATTACAGCGTGTTGCCGCACCCACCACACAACAAACCACCTCAGGATCCCAAACTGGGACCCGAGTGCAGCTGTGAAACACCTCAGCAAGTCTGAATACAATGGAACAGTGTGATGTTTTTTACAGTGGCTGGACTGCCAATCCTGCCATCAACCCCTATGTTTTCCCTGCAAGTTGGAGGATCTGCTTGCAGGGCTGGACGCAGGTTAACATCATACAAGGGACAATGGCGCAGAGTCAATATGACGCAGATCTGCCAGGACAGATTCCTAGCCTCAGAGCCACCACTGCATCCTGCTAAACACCATGCATTATAGAAAATCAGGGTTATAGCCAAAGCTCTTTTTGTACTACCATTACCACGCTAAACTATTTGAACTATTTTATAAAATATGCAACCACAAAAATGAGGCTAGCTTTTTTTATCTTCTTTTTTCGTTTGCATGAGCAGAAGTAAAACAGAAGAGCAATATCTAAATGAGCACCAGAAGCCAATGCTTTTTAATCTTTTTATAAACAGCAGCAGTGAATTCCCCCATCTCATGGGTTTTTGTTAACGGTTGTCACCACATCCCAAATTTAATTTGCTAACCAGGTGGAGAGGTCACTACATGTTACTGAAACTTGAAGTGACTAAGTTCAGATCAGCAGAGAGAATTTTTTATTTGAACAATGTATAACTAATAAAGCATGTCTAAATACTTAGAATACTGTAAATAGCACACTGCTGACAATAGTACTAAGCCTAACAGGAGTGACCAAAAAGAAGCACAGGTAGAAGACAGAAGATGCCCAAGACATCACATGCCTGTCTGCTTCTTTTTCAGCCCTGAAATCACCAACCTGGATGAAGACCAGTGACCTTCAGCTGGCTCCACCCACTTCCCAAGAGCCCCCTCCTCCCAGGGAGTCTTTAAAGTGGATCATCTGTGCAGTTCTGAGGCAACTCTTTGAAAGAAGACCCCAGTCCTTGTCTGGTGGGCTTAAATACAACAACAGATGTACCCTCACACACACCTTAAGTCTTTCTTCAAGAATTGAAAGGGACTTTTCCACCTAGGATCCCAAACATTTTCAGTTCTCTTTTGTGTTTTTCTTTACAACTTGCCATTTTCAAACCTGAATAATCCAATTTAGGATGTCAGAGGACCAGGGCCTATCCCAGCAGCACTTGGTGCATTCCCAGGAAACAGCCGTGGACAGAGCTGCAGTCCTTTGTGGGGCCTTTTCGTGGACACGTCCGATTAACTTAATTTGCAGGTGATTGAAAAACCAGACTTTAATGAATTGGCTCAGAAAACTCAGAAAGGGTCTGAATCTTAAAAACAGGCCTCAAACCTTAAAATCAGTCTGACCCTGAAACTCAAAACTAAAGCAGAAGGAAACTATAAAAAATAAAAAAACATTTAAAAAATCTTTAATACAACAATTGTAAGGTTGCTGAATTGTTAATCATTAACTTGTAAGGGAAGGCATGGATGGACTGCCATCATAGACTGGGTGAATGGTACTCTTTTACCCTGCTGGAAAGTCATAATGAATGGACAACCTGGATAGATGGGTATGGGTCGTTCCCTTTTCCATCAGGGCGGCCATTATAGTAAAAGGTAGGTTGCCTCCAAGGGCCATGTGTCCCCTCAGTAGGCTGGGTGACAGCATCCCTCTGGTAAGCCTCCCGTTTGGTAACCCGCAGGGCTGTATGGGAGTTATTGTAGGCAGGGGGCTACAAGGCCCTGAAGTTCTGCCTGACCCGGAACTGCTTCCAGGTCACCATGCTGATGTGCTACAAGTACTCCTGGGTCCAGGTTAAAAAAGAGCCCTAGGCCTCACCCAGATAATTCAGAGTTGGGAGCCAAGGGTGACACTCACCTGCTACACATCACCCAAAGCCACCCTCATGATGCCAATGGCTACAAAAACAAAATGCCCCCCCACCCCAAAAAAAAATCTTTACCACCCTAGCTAGCCACCTAGTTTGCTAACATGGTAGAACTGGCCAGGAGTATGCATAGCTTAAGTAGATAAATCACATCATACAGGCATAACCAATCTAAAAACAAACCTCATTCCAGTTTGCACTTCTGACCACCATCATGTAGATCATCCAATTTTTATGAGATATACTCAATTAAATGTTGCATTTACACTGCTATTTCATGATGAGAATCGATTAATATAATTAAATGCCAATTCACCACTCTACTACGAGTATTACTTAGCGGTATGGGCACAGAAACATTGGGAGAGTGCAAAATTCATTAAAAATATTAATAATATTTAAAAAGGGTGGTGTAGTGGGTAGTGCTGCTGCCTCGCAGTTAGGAGACCAGGGTTCACTTCCCGGGTCCTCCCTGTGTGGAGTTTGCATGTTCTCCCCGTGTCTGCGTGGGTTTCCTCCGGCGCTCGGTTTCCTCCCACAGTCCAAAGACATGCAGGTTAGGTGCATTGGCGATCCTAAATTGTCCCTAGTGTGTGCTTGGTGTGTGTGTGTGCCCTGTGGTGGGCTGGCACCCTGCCCAGGGTTTGTTTCCTGCCTTGCGCCCTGTGCTGAGTGGGATTGGCTCCTGTGACCCTGTAATTAGGATATAGCGGGTTGGATGATGGATGGACATTTAAAAAATTAAAGAATAAAAAAACATTTATCTGATCTATAGTTACACGATTAAGTTATTATCTTTAAGATAAATATAAAACAATATCATATCTACTATATCATATCTACCACATCTCTTTGTTTAATTAACTGCATCAATATTTATTTCACAGCTATTGTATTCTATTACCAAACTAGAGGTTTATGAAAATCTGCAACAAGAACACTTTGCACAAATGTTACAAAGTTTTTCATCATATAAAGAACCTTGGACACATGGTTACCTAGTCATATAGTAGAAAGTAGGACTTTAAGGACCTTCAAATTTCATCTCAATGTTATTTGAAAGAACTTAAGTGAATATGAATGGCAAATGTAATGGACTGAATATCCTGTTCTTGACAAAATCTTTCTAATGTTTTTAATGGTGTGACCACCAGGGGGTGCCACCAAGCCACCAAACCCCAGACATAGCCATACCAAGTCATTCCTGGGTGCAAAATTAACATTTTTCTTTGACTTTGCAAATACCTTTTTACTGTCCAAACCACAATATCTAATTCACAATACTCCTTTTTCTCCTCCAGTTGAGGTTTTCCTTCTGGCTTCTGATTCTGACTCAAGGGGAAGTGGTTGGATGGCTTCCTATTATGTTGGACCCAGGGAAATTTCCAGTGACAGGGCACAGCCCATTGGAAGCATTTCTGGGTGAAGTGAAAGCTCCCTGAAGCAGGGAATTTTTCTCCCTGCAGCGCCCTCCAGAAGCACCCAAAGACCCCAACAGGGCTGTCCTTCAGAACTACAAATCCCATGGATCCCTGTGGCTGTCCAGACTGGGTCCACACTAGAGGAGAACTGCCATCGATCGAACTGGGGGAGGAACTACTTTTGATAACCTCCAACAATCCATCCACTAATCTTTAATCACTAATCTTGACTGGGATAATAATCCAGCCCCTCTTTTCATGCCATCTTTCCATTACTGCTTCCTGGCCAGGCAAGGATCTACCATAGTACTTACAAAGATTTATAATATACAGGATAACCTAAATTTCACGTTCTTTGATTAATTGACCTTCGTGTTCCATTTTATTTGAGTAATTTATAACTAGGTGACGGCTCCCACTTATTAAACTACTTGGCCTCGGAATTCTATGTAAAAATGGTTATGTCCGAGTATCTCTCAGGTTAAGCTATTATAATCTGTTGTAAAATGCTGCCATTTAATGAAAAAAAAATAACATGATCCAAAGAAAATTGTGAATATTTCTGTGTTTTGCAACTTTAACATAAATCATTAATATTTATGAGTGGGGTGGGGCCTTTAACTAAAACACACAAAAGCACATAAACAAAAAGCTGCAAAGCCAATTTTATAACAAACAGAAACTAAACCATTAGTTGAATCTAGTGATAGTAATGACAATGTGAAATGATGTAAAATTTACATTTTGGTATTTAAATGTTTCTGTTACACATAATAGATTTTTTTCTTGTTGAAACAAATTAAATGTCTTTGGCTCATTACTCCGGGGCTAGACATAACACTAATGAATTTTCCTGTATTACAAATATTCTCTGAGACTTTTTTTAGGTAAGGAGAACAGAATGTCCGAGATAAGGAGGTTATACTCGATAATCATGGCACCAGAGATTCAGTAGCCAGCTGAAGTGCCCTTAAACTGTAAACCATGAGACTTCATTCAATGGCCACCACTGACTCATTGGGTATCCATCAGTCTATTGATTGAATTTGTTTTCCTTAAATAAAAAATGCAGACAAAATTATTATTCATCCATCCATCCATTATCCAACCCACTATATCCTAACTACAGGGTCATGGGGGTCTGCTGGAGCCAATCCCAGCCAACACAGGACACAAGGCAGGAAACAAACCCTGGGCAGGGCAGGATGCCAGCCCACCACAGGGCACACGCGCACACACCCACCAGAATAAATGCTAATAAAGGCAGCATCAAACAAGTGAGTGAATCCCAAGAAGCTTGAGTCATTAAAAGGTCATGTCACCCTGCACATGGCTAAGAGAGTTTAAAGTAGTGGAGAACGTTTTTTCTTTTTTAGCTAAATCTAAAGGATTTTAGAGTGAGAATTAAAAAAAATCAACAGAATTTTAGCTGTATATTACCAGACACGTAGTGGGGATGGAGATCAACATTTACTGAGCCAGCATAGCCCAGAGGGGCGTCTCACCTGCAGCTTTGAGGTTTCCATGGTAACTCCTATGCATCTGCTTATTGGCTTTCTCTGCCACAATTGATTTGCATGCCTTCCTCACTACCTGTAGCAAAATGTTGCTTTGCTGTGGTTAGTTCGAGTCTGCTGCCATGCTGTCTGTTCGACTTGATTTTCATGAACTATTTATTTTGCTCTCATTACTACTTTGGTTGTTAATAGTGAGAGCAGGGATGAGACTGCACCATTAAACAAATAGGCCTCTCTGAAACTTCTCTCTTCACCCTTTTCTGACTGGTACACTACTGTAGTAAGTGATGTTTCTTACCAAAATTACTGGAGCAGAAGTTGCTTTCAATTGTTCCACTCTTCTTACACTGGACCTGGCACAGAGGGTTGGCACTACCATCTGCAGAGCAAAGAAATAAAAGTTATTTACAGCTACTGAATCACCATGCCAGCATACCACTTCAGTTCTCACTGTGATTGCTTCTGTGTTAAATTTGTACCACTTTGTCTACACTAAATATGCACCAACGCATGGCATCATTCACCTGACTGATCAGGAAATATCAAAATGAGGATAAGCTTAATAGTAAGTAAAGAAAGGCAGGCTGTGAGGAATCAAGTATGAATAACAATTTAAAAAGTGCTCTTGGGTACTGAAGATGCATTAACACTAAATTAAGACGTGAAGGCAGTGAGGAAGAATTTGTTAAAGCAAACTGGGGTGCAAAAATTAGTAATAGCAGTTTAGGAAGTGAAACAGGAGGTCCAAGTAACAATAGGAAGGATGTGAAGTGATACAGGAGGTACCATACAAGCAAGAATTTTGGAATGGTCAGCACTCTTGCAAGCAAGGATTTTGCTTCCTGAAAACCTTTGAGTGTATTTTATGGATTTTGGCTTGATGATCACAAAAATGCCATTTAAATTTTCCTGTTTTATTACAATAGTCTATTTTTGTGATGAGTTTACATATAAAGTACAACAACTACAGCTGGAACATCTGTGGTGATCTAAAAGTAGTGGCATTGCTACTCGGAATGCAGCTCAGACATATCATAAACAGGCCGCTCCATGGCAGAAAAGTGTGGCACATAAACCACCTGTTGACCCAGCAAAGATATCTATGCCTCCTCTTCATATACAACTTATGCTTGTTAAAAAGTTCATAAAAGCGATGAACAAGGTAGGTGAAGTATTTCAATATTTGAGACAGATGTCCCATGAATAACTGATGCCAAGATTAAGGAAAGCATTTTTGTTTGACCACAAATCAGACACATCATCAATGACAAGCGATTCAAAGATCTTCTAGTGCAGGGGTCCCAATGCGTCGATCACGATCGACCGGTAGATCGCAAAGGTAGTGCAGGTAGATTGATTTGCATTCAAAAAATTTTTTTTTTAAACGTTAATCTATCATATATCCTCCCTATGGCATTTGCCACTTGATTGACATACAGGGCGGCCAGTCTGAGATATCTTGTCTTCTAACACACTGGTCATCCCGCACGCACGATCAAACTTGCGAGTTACTGCAAAACTCCGGCTGTGATCTAGTTAACCTTCCAATTTATATCAACTAAAGAAGGGATTTAAAAAAAATGTTTGGGGAGGTTATGGGCTTTATGTGGAATTGGAAGAGGATTTTGTTTTCTCACAATGTCACAATCGAAGTGCGTTTGTCTGATCTGCCAATCTATCATTGCTATTCCAAAGAAGGAAAATGTGGAAAGGCACTTTCGAACTGTTCATAAAAACTACGAAACTGGCTTCCTACCGAAAAGCGATCTGAGAAAGAGAAAGGAGAGGGAACTAACATCGCAGTTAATCGGACAGCCGTCATTTTTCACTCGGCTGAATTCAAAAGCTCCTTAACTACATTATTCGGCTCTACTTATTTATGCGAGTCAGCCTTTTCCCACATGAAGATTATTAAATCCAAATACTGTAGTGACCATAAATTTATTGAATACATTGTTATTGTGCCATAAAGGTTATTCAGTTATGCAAGGTACGACAACATATATTTTATGTATAAAGTATACTCTGTTTATATATATATATATATATAGTATATATCATTTTTAAAGTAGGTAGATCATTTCGACCTGGTCATTTTAAAAGTAGCTCGCAAGCTGAAAAAGTGTGGGCACCCCCGTTCTAGTGGGACAAGAGGGAACTGCATAGAAGGAATTCAAGGATGTTGTTGAGAATTTTCTTGCCAACTTCAGAGCACCAAACTGTGTCCAGCTGAATGACAACATGCTTACATCATACAAAACCATACTCAACATGCAACTAAAGATTTGTTTTCTGTATTCACACTTTGAGTTCTTTCCTAATATTCCTATTAGTCATGGACATGATGAAAGGTTTCACCAGGACATTGCAATGATAGGAAAGCTATATCAGAGCAAGTGAAATCCATAATTGCTAGCCAACTACTGTTGGACATTGAAACGAGAAGCATCAAATGTGGAGTAGATAGACAGAAAAATTTCTATATTAGCATAAATAGTATATTAACATAAATAGCCATAAAAAGTAATTAAAAGCTTCTAAAACATTAGATTAAGCATAAATAGGAATGTTAAGCAAATAAAATAAGTCAAGCAAATAGTTAACTAAAAAATCAGCCATATTGCATTATATTTTAAGCTTGAAGCAGAATTGCAAGTGTGGGAAAGAAGGACAGGAATGACGCATAGAAACTGTCCGTACACCTGTGCGGACAAGATAGAAAGCAAAGAACAAGGTGGCCATGGTGGACATGTTAGAAACCAGCTGGATTGGTGAATCAGCAAAAAGGCAGCAAAAGGCTTTTGAACAAGGTCACAATGATGTAATGCATGAAAGAAAAATTAGTATATTCAGGCACTAGCAAATAAATATAGGAGAATATATTAGAAATTAACTTTAGCATAGAAATTAAGGCAAATCAAGCAAGCCAAGCAAATGATTAAATAAAAGCATATACCATATTTCTTTTTAATTAAAGCTTAGCTTCAGGCCTCCATTATAACATAGTTTGAAAGGCTTAGATAAGGAAATGACACCATAAAAGCCCAAATATGGAAAAAATGGAAAACATCTGCCCTGCCAAAGACCAATCAGAAATATGCAAAACAGAAACTAGAGATGAACAATGGACAGTAAGAACAGGGGCAGAATGAGCTAATTGAACAAGGTTAAAGTGATAAGAAATGATATATAAGTTTTGGGTTTTGAACTGTTCAGGGCTCAGCTCAATTTGGCCGTATTGGGTTGAGTCCGTGTTGTAATTTGTGTTGTTTTATTGCAATAAAGCTTTAAAACTCTGTTTGCCTATTCCAAGTCCTAATAGCCTTCATTTTCAGGTAAAAAGCATTCTGGTGACGATTTTTCGCCACGACAAGTACAAATGAAAATGAGAAACAAAACATTTTAAATTATTTGAACAAATGCAATGTGCCACCATCATTAAGAGATTAAACACACTAAATGCAAGAAAAATGTATTTCAAGTTTCTCCAAATTTCTATGTGATGCAGTCTATCAGAATTTATCTTTGTGTTCAGCTCGAAGCTGTTTAAATAGTCACCAACAATATTTCAGGAGGCAAATCTTTTCAAAAAGTGTGTTGTTTAATGTAAGAGGTTAGTAAATACTAGCAGTAGTATGTTAACAGTCCAAGAAGTTTGTGTATAATAACTGATCACCCTCTGGCCAAGATTCAAAAGGTATAAATCCTAATTTAGCAACCGAAGAATTTCAGATTATACCAGGAAATAAGCCTTCACTAAAGTCTGAATACGATAATGTATGAGAAGACAAAGTGTGCTTTTCCATTTAGTTTTTGTGCATTCAATTTGTTTTTGAGTTTCCAATTTGTTGTTGCAGTTTCTGATTTGTTTTTGTTTTCTGATTTGCTTTTGCATATTCAATTTATTTTTGCATTTTGCAATTTGTTTTTGCATTTTCTGATTGGTGTTTGTGCTTCCAATTTGTTTTTGTGTTTTCTGATTTGTTTTTGCATGATTTAATTTGTTACCATACTATATGCAATCTCAGATGCCATCATTCCTTGATTGTCCATTATGAACTCCACAGTGGCAACATTTTCTTTTTTTACGGAAAGCCAGCCAGCCAGATGTTGGGTCATCTTCAAGAGAGATAACATGCCTTAAAAATGACTGTTTCTGACTAAATGAGAATCACTCCCCACAAGATTTTGTTTTCTAGTGTTAGAAACTGAATGAACAAAAACTGATTTAATGACTTCTGACATCCATGTGGATTTGGTTCTAAAATGACATACACTGTAAACTACAAAAGCTAAAAACTTCTCATATTTAAGTATATAGGAGTTGCTCTTTTCTCATTTATAAAATCAGCTCTGCAAAGCATTCCTTTCATGTTCAGATTCCAAATATTTTGATCTCCCCTTACAGAAAAAGACTGCTTGTTAACTTTGCACTTTCTTGTCGAACATACTTATGATCTTTTCTTTGGGTATATGATAGATGTCTGCTAAATAAAGATAATAATAATAATAATAATAATAATAATAATAATAATAATAATTAATACTAACTGTTAGTAGTAGTCCTTTGGTCAGGGTGTGCTTCAGTTCTGGTGCCAGGCTTTGGAGCTGGTCTGACAATAGGTTTGTTACTCAGTCCAGGCTTGCGAGGGTGCTGGGTGGGCAGTTTCACTGAAGGTTTAGGCCTTCTGAGAATTGTTTTCATGGTAGGCTTTGTTGTAGAAGTGGAGATACGGGGTTCTAAAGTAGGTGGAGGAATGGCCTTTGGTGTTTGTTGAGGCTTAACAGGCTTTACTTTGGGCTTAGCTGTAGTCTTGATGGAGGCCTTGGTCGGTCTGATGCTTTTGTCAGGTTTGGGGATGGGTTTTCTCACTCCTCCTCCTACTCCAGTGCTGGATACAGAACCCTTTGGTAAAGTGTTATACACAGCCATAAACCCATCTGAGGTCACACTGAGGTCAGAAACAAACTGCACCAGCAGCTCATTACTGGAGGAAACAATCACCCTAGAACAAAAAAACAATAACATAATAATTGATAAATTTAACTTGAATCTTTCCACATGAAAACAATGAAACTGTGGGAAATATTGAACATGATTTGAGAAAAGTGGTTGGTCTTTCATAAAATGTGCATATTTACAGAGGAAGTATGCCATCAGTTCAAAACGTACTGTTCATGAACCCTAGGAAATTGTCAGAGGCAGTATAACAGATAGCATTAATGCCATTTACATTTACGTTTTGTTTGCTTAGCAGCGGTTTTATCCAAAGCAACTTACAAAAGAGGTCAACATAATGAAGCACACAACAGTCCAGGGACTGTTTGGAGACAAATGTTACAGGACAAGTGTACAAAAATGATTACCACAAGTGATGAGCTCAAAACAAAATACAAACGAGTTTCAATTTGTAGGTTGCAAAAGACTAACAGCCAGTCAGAGTTTCAAATAGCTAGGGGCTACACATGAAAAGAGGCTGGATTGAGATTTGACGCCATGCAGAGGTGGCATCGCCAGAACTGAGTAGGCAAGAAGGAGCACTGAAATGTTGACCCACTGATTATTTTGTAAGCAAGCATCAAGGATGTGAAGTTAATATGTGCTATTCCTGGGAGCCAAGGTAATGACCTGAAAAGAGGAGTGACATGTGCCCACCTTAACTGGCTGAACACTAGTGATGTCACTGCAGCAGCCTGGTGACAGATACACATACTCCTGCCAGCAAAGAGCTATAGTAGTCCAGATAGGCCAAGACCAAAGCCTGGACCACAAGTTACGATGCAAACGTTAGATATGGTCTGATCTTGTAGATGTTGTATAGAATGAATGTGTAAGACTGAGAAACCACTACAATGAAGGACAGTGAAGGATCACACTTGGCAGGTGTTAGAGATAATAAGCTGAGCAGAACAGAGATGGATTGGAGAATAGATGAGCTGGAATAATAAGAAGGCTCATCTTTGCCAGGTTGAAATATCAGTCAGAGATGCAGAGATTCTTGCTGATACCGTGTGGTCCTCTGGAGGGAACAGCAGATATAGCTGAGTGTCACTGGTGTAGCACTGAGAAGAGAAAACATGAGATAGGCTGACAGTACCTAGAGGGGAGGTGTATTGAGAGAATGGTGCTAATATGTGAAGACTTCTCTGTGAAAGTCTTGGATGTTCATTGGATAGATTGTCTGAAAACATTTTGTACCTCAGTGTCTTCTCGCAGCACACATGAAACATTCCTGCAGGTGCCACATATGAATCCAATGGGAAATAGTAGCACTTAAAGTGATGAATGCAATGCCAAAGGTAGAAAAGTAGAAAAGGCTTGTAAATGAGAAATCTCTGCCAGCTGAGAAAATGCTGCCAACCAAGTCTCGCATGTTGTTATCAGTAGTGCTGGGGGAAGAGTCGTCTTCAAATTGGACTACTTTAAAAGCAGGATGGTACTATAAGTATATTAAAATACAAACTGATTTAAATGTTCTCCCTAAAGCAAAGTGGATTGATGATTAATGATGCTGGCTCGCAGCATCTTAGTCTGTTCAACATCACCATCTGTGTGGAGTCTGCACACACCTCATAGTCCATAAGGGTTTTTACCCCCAGTTTTCTTTCACATCCTACAGATCTGCATGTTAATTTCAATCGAGACTCGATCAATGGCATTGATTGGTGAACTGGTGTTCCTTCCAGGGTTACTGTAATTCTTGCTTTGTATCTAAATCTGATCTTATATTACACAACTTTTTTGCGGTCAGGTATATCAGATTTGTCGTTAATCTTGTCGCTGCTCCACGTCACAGACACACATGACATTTACCAACTGAGCACTGATCCTCCAATACAGTCATTCTCACCTCTTTTTCTGACATAAAATAGTGTGCTGACGGAAGGAGCTGACGCTGTACAAAGGGTTAAAAGCTGCAGCAAATTCATCCTTAATCTCAGTCTTTTTTTCCTTTTCCTCATTCAGTTTTTGTACATAAAACACAAAATATCAGGCAGACAAGCTTCTCTTCTATCTGTGTTTCTTAATTCTCATCGCTACAATCTATACATTGTAATTCCAGCTGAACGCATTGGTTTACATCTCACATACGCAAAGAGCCCACCACTCCGAACAAAGAGAGAATCAAACCTGTTTATGTATATACAGTATATTCATGTCTCAGGTCCCACCTACGTGGAGTTTGTATGTTCTCTTTGCATGGATTTCTCCCCACAATCCAAAGACATGCAGGTTAGGTGGACTGGTGACTCTAAATTGACCCAGAATGTGTGTGTGTGAGTGTATGTGTGGCATGTGAGTTTTTTCACCCTGCGATGGGCTGGCAACCTTTGCAGAAGTTGCTCCTGCCTTGTGCCCTATGTTTTAGTCAGGATGCAGGCCAGTTCTGGTGCCAGCCCCCCACAACCCTGTTCAGCATTAACTGGGCTTAGCAAATAGTATGGGATGGTAAGGCATTGAACATATAAATAATGCAGCTTAACATTTCCTAGAAGACAGCATGCTGTAGTTGTGATAATGCAAAAAACTCAGCCTCATTTATTTAACTGACCTAAAAAAGCAGAGATCACCTGTTCAAAGAGCTTATATGACTGATTTATTTGAAAACAGAAAGCAAACAAGATGAGTTAGTAGAAGGATTTGTGTGATTTTTCCAAGAGCTTACTATTTGCTATAATTATTTTGTTGAAGATTAGGCAAAGCATTCTAATGGGGTGGATATAAAAAGAATAAGTACAAGCAAAGCAGATAACATAAATAAAGCATTTTCAGCCTCTTTTAAAAACATTGTTTTAATGGTAGATTGAAGCAAAATGATGAATTAATTGTCAAGTTCATCCACCCATCCATTATCCAAGCTGCTATATCCTAACTACAGGGTCACAGGGGTCTGCTTGAGCCAATCCCAGCCAACACAGGGCACAAGGCAGGAAACAAACCCCAGGCAGAGCGCCAGCCCACCACAGGGCACACACACACCAAGCACAATTTAGAATTGCCAATGCACCTAACCTGCATGTCTTTGGATTGTGGGAGGAAACCCACGCAGACACGGGGAGAACATGCAAACTCCACACAGGGAAGACCCGGGAAGCGAACCTCCTAACTGTGAGGCAGCAGCGCTACCCACTGCGCCACCGTGCCACCCTAATTACCAAGTTAATTAATTAATCGATTAATTAATTAATGCTTTTGCCTTAATCTTCACTTGTGGTTTTTTAAGGCACCTCAGTAAAAAGACTGTTGTAGTGACCATACACTGTGAATGCCATAATGGATGGACTGGCGTCGTGACTAGGATGGAGGATGGTATCTTGGGAGACCGTAATGGAATGATAGCGTAGATGGAGGCTCAACCTTGCCCAGTTAGTTTTTGGTTCTTATCCCAGTCAGGGTGAAAGAATAATGGATGGAGTAGGGGAGACATTGTATCCAGAACAATTCATCCCTCAAATCTTCAATACTTGGTTCCAGTTTGGACATCCACAGAGTTGCAAAGAATCTTGTAGTTTATTATTTTTCTTAATATATATATACTAGGAGGCTCTGCCCCCTGCTCCCTTCGCTTTCCAGCCCCTCGCTAGTCATTTCCCGGATCTGCCGCTTGCAATGAATCGTGCTGTGCTTTTGGATAAACATGAATATCAACTCTGTCTTTGATGTCTGTCTTTTGAATTTTGTGTAAATTGCAATACTTTAGGATGTATGGATTTGTATCCTTTATTGGCTGCAGAATTTCTAATACGTCCAATAGTTTAACTCTTTCAATTCTATGTTGCATTGCTTCTCCGTGATCATAAATATAAGCCTGACCGAATTGTGGTTTCTTTGAAATTAAACTTGTCGTAGCTTTAATTGTTGTGGGACCACAGATTGTTGTAGCGTATGGTCCTGAATCATGTAAATCTACATTTTGAGCATCTACATTGAATGACGCGAACAGATTATTGTAGATTCAGATATTTTGCCTGTAGTGTTTGTGGATTTCACATTCACCAAACAACAAATCTCTTAATTCTCGCAGATAGGCCTCTTCACTGGGAAGAAACGCTACTTTTCCCTGATGGCAGCACGAATTAGACGATCTACAAGTTTCTGACTTAAACTTTAAAGCCGAACAATATCTACATACTTCTGACATTTCACCTATGTCCATATATTCAATCTTTTTTCACCATTCCGTTATTTCACCAAGTAATAATTTCCGTTTTTGAGACTTTCGAATTGTAGTACTTCCATAATCTCTAACCTGCTCTGCATGTGTATCACGCCAACGTTTTTTAACCTCTTTACGACGTTCTACTTTGTCTTCTACTCTTTGTCTTTTCTTCTTCTACTCTTTATCTTTTATTTCTGGCCCCCGCTTGGACCTGTAAGGTTTTCAATTCATCTCTTGGCACAAAGTCTCGTCTTGCAGGACTTGAAATTATTTCTCTGAAAAAGTCGTGTCTTGTCCCAAGATTTTCTCATATAATAGAGAGATGTATTATTTTATTAAAATCAAAAAACATTCCATACATGCAAGTCAAGTTTAACAAAACTGGTTTGAAACAAATTGACCCCTACCCATGAGAAAGAGAGCTAGGTCAGTGGAGTAGCACTTTAATAATAGTAAAAATATGTAAATAAATAAATAAAAATAAAGGGAATAGAAAAAGAGGGGAGAGAATCCACTTCCTCAATTTAAATGCTTATTCTAAAATGTTATTGATTAGATCCTGCCAGGTTTTGAAAAATGTTTTGTACAGATCCTCTAAGTGAGAATTTGATTTTTTCCAATTTTAGACAATGTATAACATCAGTTATCTACTGATTGAAAAGAGGTGTAGTTTAAACAGGCAACTCTAAAGGGTCCTTAGGTCCCGCAAGAGGGTGCTGCCAGGAGAGGACCTCCCAATTTTGTGCAGCTCCCGGAAGTGCAAAGTCATGACACCCAAAGTACTCCTGGGTAGAACATAAAAGGAGGAGTCTCACCTCACTCTAGGTGGCAGAGATGGCAGGAAGAGGGCAACACTAGATAAGGAGGAGTGGAAGGAGACGGATAAAAGCATTTAGGTTACATTGTACTGTACTGGATTGACTTAAAAAACCTGTTCAGGTTCTGTTATAAAATAAGACCATTTTATTATAACCTGGATTGTGTCTGTGGTAATTGTGGAGTCTAATACACATTAAACTGGACTCAGTTCTATGTTCCTTCAGACATTTTGTAAAATGCTCCATGTTACCAATGCTAATATTTAAGAAAAAAATAGTGAAGAATTGGCATAAAACATCAATTGCTGAAATGGTTACAGTCAAGGGTGTATGGGACGGTGATACTAGGGCTAAGAAGACTTCTGTATGGAATATTAGAAGTATTAGAAGTATGGCATTCCCAGACAGTGACATAACAAAACAAGAACGAGTATCAGCAAAACAACTGGGAATCTTAACGAGATAAAGGATCAAACTAATAATTAATAATGAGTGAGTACTAGCATTAAGCAAACTCCAACAGAAGAATAAGGTTTCCACTTTGGAATTCAGGTTTTTTCTCTCACATTCCAAAAATATGTGTGTTAAATGGATATGATTATATTCAGTCAGGCAGGCAGTCAGTCATCGTCCAACCCACTATATTCTAACACAGGGTCTGCTGGAGCCAATCCCAGCCAGCACAGGGCGCAAGGCAGGAAACAAACCCCGGACAGGGCGCCAGCCCACCACAGTGGTTATAGTCAGTGTCTGTTAAATACTTATGAAATCAATTATTTTGTGTTTTATACCTGTAGCTAATTTTGACCACTTTGCACAGATCAGTTTTCACTTTGACATTAAACAGAACGGTCTTTTTCTGTTTATCATTGTTAGAAAAGCCAAATCAAATCTGCTTTTAGGTGGGTGGACATGTTGTTAGGCACTGTATGTGAGTTAATGTGTATGCAGTATGTAATGGAGTGTTCGATGCGATGGACTGGCAGATTTTTGCCCTGTACTGGATGTTACTGGGATAGCCTGACCCGCCACTCCACTTGGATTGATCAGGTCCAGTGAGCTGATTCAAAGATGGTTGAGTGAAGAGATGGAATATCCACTCCGCCATTTTCTAACTGTTCGTCCTGATGAGGGTTACAGTAGCAAGCTGTTTGAGGTCCCTCCTCGATCAACTAAAATATTATCCCTCTCGTTTCTCCTGGATCCTCCACTGGCCTGTATCTTTAGACCACTGTGGAAGGAAAAATTAGATTCACACTGTCATTTAGGATAAAGTGTTTTCCTATGCTTTCCATATTTAAATACAGCACCCATCTTAGAAGTATAAAAGGGTTACTAAATGTCAGAAACTTGTTCAGGCATATCAGGAAATCAGATAAAGCTCAAGTGGTAAACAAAGACAAAGATGTACTAAAAAGATGACTAAGAGATCAGCAGATGTCCCATAGCAATAAGACTGGACAGATGTTGCATGCTCAGAAATTTCGAGGGTGATGGCTAAACCTAAAGATATAGGAAGAGCAGGAGTATAACAAAAACAGACTTTTATTTCCTAAGTAATCTGATGTGTAAACCAACAAACCAACCATAGTACATGTATGCATTGATTGACACTATAGGTAAATTCAGTAGTTTCTAAAATTAACCTCCACCCTTTGTGTCTTTGATCATTCTGACTATGCTGTAACAGACTGCTGTGATGGATACCGTGGAGTAATGAAATAATAAAATGAACAACCTTTCTCTTACCTGATTACTAACTCAAAAAGGTTTTATCAAGCTTGTCCCGACTGAGGATAAGTTTCTTTCTTTAGTTAAGATGATGTTTTCTAACACACCTCTCATGGAAGGTACCTGGGACATACGGAATCGATAAAAACTCAAAAAAGAATTATAACAGAAAATAAGTTTCTGTTTCTGCATTACATCTTGCCTGAAGAAGGGGCCTGAGTTGCCTCGAAAGCTTGCATATTGTAATCTTTTTAGTTAGCCAATAAAAGATGTCATTTTCCTTGACTTTTCACTACAAGAGAAAATAAGGGAGAAGACCATGCTTGATTCGAAGGAGTGGAAGGAGACGGGTAAAGCACTTAGGTGGGACTGTACTATGCTGGAAGGGTTTAAAGAACCTGTTAAGGCACTGTTATAAAATACAGATATTTATTTTGTTTTAACCTGGGACTGTGTCTGTGGCAGTTGTGTTTTGTGTTTTTTATGGAAGGTACCTGGAGCAAGCACAAAAAAGAATTATAAGAAACTTATTTCAAGACAAGTTTAATTTGATGTAAGAAATACAACGTGCTGTCGACAATTCATATTAATGCAGTAATTATGCCGCTGCCATGGGAATGTCACTGATGAACATGATATTTTTTTCTGACTAGCTGGCCAAAACTAACAGCTGCACTTCAAGGAGTTTAACACACAGACATGTGCAATTCCAATGATAAATAGAAAGCGGGGACGTATACTCACTCAGGGGCTAGATCTCCACAGTACTTCCCAATTCTCCTGGAATCATCAGATTCTCCGCCATTGAAAAACGCTACATAGTCGTAACGGCAGTAGTTGTCATTCTCGATGTCAAACTTCTCAAACTTCACTTCAATCACCTGGCAAGCAGAGGAAGGGGCAACTGTGTCACTAGATTCCCAAATATATTAAATTTTAACATTAGATGTTATGGATTCTTACAAAATAATACTAACATTACATCTAATTAATGAATGTAGACCTTAGAAAGGTGTAGTATTCTACTGTCTATTAGCTATTCTGTCTATTTGTGTCTCATTAAATCAATTATACACACAGTATTGTCCAACTTCTATCTGTGGACATATTGCTACAGTGTTCAAATATGCAAAATGCTACATTATGTGTTGTTATCAATTGCTTTTATTCTAATGGAGCAATCACAACAAAAGTTATCCTGAACACATCCATATTGGTTTTTGGAATGTTTTACTGTAATGTGGTCAGCTCGGGTGTGACGTCATCCCCAGCTCTAAAGTTGACTTACAAGATAAATGGAACGCAGCATTATTGCTAAAAATGTAGCAACCAGATGGACACAAAGACAAACACACAGACACTTGTGCTTTTATTAAAGTGAATATTATCTAGAGAAATTCTTTGAAAGGAGAAGCTCAGGTTTCTTCAAGTCTATTTTATTTATTCTTCTATAAATATTTGGCATTAGAACACACAGTTTTCTTCCTTTTTAAGTCATTCTGGTGTGCGTTGAGACCATAGTGTATACACTTTTTAATCAGAGTATAACATCAAGTAAATGAAACTTCTGGGCTATTGCTCTGGTCAGTTAAGTAGCAGAGGGGGTTGTTAATCAGTCTCAGCTGTTTTGGTGTTAATGAAATTAACAACAGGTACACTAGAGGGGCAAAAATGAGATGACCCCCAAAACAGTCATGGTTTAACAGGTGGAGGCCTCTGACATTTTTCCATCCTCATCTTTTCTGACTGTTTTATCCCCACTAGTTTTGCATTTGGCTACAGTCAGTGTCACTGCTGGCAGCATGAGGTGATACCTGGACCCTACAGAGGTTAAACAGGTAGTCCAACTTCTCATTAATACGTGCCATTGCCAGAATGTTTGCTGTGTCTCCCAGCACAGTCTCAAAGGCATGGAGGAGAATCTAGGAGACAAGCAGTTACTGTAAGAGAGCTGGACAGGGCCACAGAAGGTCCTTAACCCATTGGCTCCTCGTGGTGCATGACAATGCCCGGCCTCATGTGGCGAGAGTATGCAGGCAGTTCCTGGAGGATGAAGGAATTGATACCATTGACTGGACCTCACACTCACCTGACCTAAATCCAATAGAACACCTCTGGGACATTATGTTTCGGTCCATCTGATGCTGCCAGGTTGCACCTCAGACTGTCCAGGAGCTCAGTGAAGCCCTGGGCCAGATCTGGGAGGATCTCATACTTCATCATACTTCATTAAATGATGTGGCATCCTTTCGTTCCTAACACATTACTCAGTCCATATCAGTAGTGTGGATTTCCCCTTGGGATTAATAAAGTATCTATCTATCTATAGATATCCAGCAGGTTTTTATTCCCATTGAGATCTGATGTGTTTTCAAAGTGTTAATGTAGTTTTTTTGAGCAGTTTATTTATGCATTTAATTATTAAAGCCAAATTTCTTCCTGGGGACAAATAACGTCTGCCTGTCTGTCTGTCTGTTCTTACTTGCATGTCCTACTAACATATAACATGGGGCTACTCTTCAGTTGCATTATAACAAGAAGGTGTCATAAAAATCATTTTTACTAGCACACTACAAGCAGCTTAGAACTGCCATTCATCTTAACTTACATGGAGCAGCATTGAGTGTTGAAAGTTACTATATAAAATAAGGGTAGCTTGTGTAAAACATAAACTGCTAATTTAGGACCAGCGTGTCTTGCGTTTAAACCCCAGTCTGCCTCCTGTCTGCGTGGAGGTTTTGGCAGGTACTCACATTTGCCAACACATCTTAAGGTTAGGATGCCTCAGTACAAGTGAATGAGGATGAATGGGTGAATGTGCTCAGTGTAGGACTGACATGTCATACATGGTTTATTCCTGCCTTGAAGCAATTGGTCCTGTGATTAGCTGTGTCCCCCCAATACCCAGTAATTCAACCCATATCAAACATAAATACTGAATTTTACTTTTTTTTCTTACACCCATAGCCCCTGCCTCCCTGTGACTTCAAATGGAGTAAGCAGGCTGATGAAATCACTGTATGAATTCAAAAGTAGCATATAATGTCACTTATAAGTAAGCTAGAATACAAGATGTTTGTTTATTATAGCTAATGTCTTCTCTGGATAGCCATTATCTCTTCCATTTTCTTCAGATAATGTTTTTGTTTTGTATAAATAAGAGGAACCATTAAATATATAAGTGACATTCAGGGCTGACCTTTGCTATAACCAGGTGGTTGTCTAAGCTGCTTTTGCAGAGGTTTATGGAAGTACATGCAATCTAGGACACCATAGAGGCTATTTTGAAAATGTAATTTTAAGAGTAATCCTCAGAGCTCTCAAGCCAGGATGCAGTAGTGATTGCTTGTGTAGGGCAGAAGTATGCAGAACTACACAGATTGTAACTATTATCATATAACATGTTATCTACAGTTTTTTACATGCCCAAAGTTCTTTACATGCACATACGAATAGTGAATCTGTTTCAATCTAAAGCACCTCCCTCCAAGGCCAGAGATGTGAAACCTGTCAGAGTAAGCTGCAAGGGAAGGATAGTCTAAGGCTGTAGTTGAACTGGGCTGGCTCTGGTAACACCTATGTAGTTCTGGAAGATAAATTTATGTCGGGGACCCACTCATTCTGTTACTGTATTCTAACCTAAATAAAATATCAGAACTAAGCTACACAAAAGGTATATAAAAGGTATATATGTTGTAAGTGCCAAGGTGAATGAACTGGTATCCTGACTGGGTTGGAAAGTGATCCCAGGAGGCCATAATGGAAGGACAGCATGTAAGGAACTGCAACAAAGTCAGGATGGTTACCAATCCTTATCTCAGTCATGGTTAAAAGCTAATGGATGAACTGGGCAAATAAGGATCATTCCCCCTCACAATAGGTGGCATTGATCCTCCAGGCTGGGCCCAGTTAGGACTCCCACAGGGTTGTCTGATAGTTGGAGTGTAGAAGAGAAGCCCTGTCGGGGTTTCTTGGGTGCCGCAAGAGGATGCTGTCGGGGGAAGATTGCCCTGGTTTCCTTAAGACCCAGATATGCACCAGATGACCACTGCTGCAACACCAGAAGCAACCGTGGGTCCAGTTTAAAAGAAGCCAGCCACATCTGCCTGGCGAGTCAGAGTTGGTGAGCAACACTCACTAGGAGGGTGGAAGGAGTAAAAGGACATTGTGCTGTCCATGTATTAGCTGTGTTCACTTGGAATTGTTAATGATAAATAACAAAACAACTTTATACTATGTTGGGTGACATTGTTTCTGTGGTTTGAGGCTCAGTGGTGCCCCCTACTGATTACAATGTATATGTATGTACTATATTGTCATGTGTGTGTGCATAGGAGGCAGCTTAAGGGCTCTAGTGAGGGTAATTACTGGCCATACCAGTAGTTGGCATTGTTGTTTAATGCCTTCTCTCTTCCTCCCTCTGCAGAACGGAAGACTGACAGCCATTCCACTGCTGATGTCATTTCTGTTGTGGCCCTTCCTGCCAGGAACATATAAAATCACGAACACCACCATCTTGAGCCAGACACATTGTGGACTTGTGTCTAAAAAGATGTCACTTTGTCTTTTATATCACAGAACTTTTTATCGTTTTGCCAGTAATTACATAAGGGTCACCTGATGGTGCCCCCAACTCTTCATTATTATTGTGTTTGCTTTTATTACATTATATATGTTAATGGCCGCCACCAGTACTGTCAGCCAACAGGGCACTGGGGGAAATTGGGCTACTGTTGGCCTAAGAAGAAGAATAGGGTGAAGACATGTCTGGAAGCAGGAGAAGAGGAGGAAGGTTAGGAGAGCGGAAGTATGGATGTGGTGAGAGGGGACTTATAGGTGGTGGATATGACAGAGCAAAATACAGAGGACAGAAAGATATGGAAATTAATGATCTGCTGTGGCAACCCCTAAGATGTGCAGCCGAAAGAAGAAGAAGATAATATACATGATGTATTTTTATTTTATAATTGCTTTTGTATTTTCTGTAGTCTCATATGTTCATTCTGGAAATTATTATGTAAATATCAAGAAGTCTTTGATGGAGGGAACCTCTAAGCTGGGCTTGAAAGGCCCCTGTAGAGTGAGTCCAGAAGAGAGAATTTTAGCTTTGCCTATGATGAGAAAGTGAAATATTTGGAAACAGAACCTGCGACGAACATATAAGTACATGGGGAAACCTAACTAACCTGTCTCCATTTCTGTCTACAACCATGAAGACCTCAACCATCCAGACAAGCCATGGCATTATTCAAGGCTTGCCTGTTGACTAAGCTCATATTTATATTTATATGCTATTTATATTTAAAGACACCTTACCAACTTACCAGCATTAATCACGACAAGACCAAGAGTAGACACAACTTTCATTTTTACATTCTTTAAATGGTACACTGAGCCATACTGTACATATATATGTTACAGTCAAAACCCAAAGTTCAGCCAGTTTCTGAATTGGCTGGCTGTTTCGCATTTTGGCCGAGACGTGTGGCCAAAGTCCGAATTACTAGAAATGACCAGTGTATATGCTACTTTGGCCAGCCATTTCGCAAAGTGGCGAGAACTCCCTGGCCAAAATTCGATGTGCTAATGTAAGGTTGTCTGCTCAAGGTGCGAAGATGCTTAAAAATTTCAGATGCAGATTCAGAAGTGAGTTTTCCATTCTGCATGAGAAACTGCTCAAGTCGGGTCTTGTCCAGAAAGCGGATGCCACTTGAGATGACCTTCCCCTCGCCCAAACACTAACCTTAAGGTCAATAAAATAGGTCCCTGATGTTAAGTCACTATTTTAGGGCTAAAATGATAACAGAAATGTGAAACCTACTTATATACCTAATTTTAATTATTGTGAAACAGCCAAGTGGCGTCCGCTTTCTGAACAAGAGCCGCCAAGGCTACACTCGATGCAATTGCACTACTAAGTGCACCAACAAATCGTTGCTCATGCCTTTTTTCTTCCGACTTTTCTTCTGCAGACTGGCTGGCTAAATCCCGAAATCGAGGAAAAGATTGGACATTGACAGGTCAATTTAGAGCGACATTGGCCATTTCCTGATTTAGCCTGATACTTCCTGCTTTGGCCGATTTCAGGTTTTGGCCGTAACATATACTGTATAATAAATGTATTGTGTAGATTTATAGTTACATAAGTACACAGATACAGATTTATGAGACAGTAAGCTACATTTCAGGACACAACTCACAATCGTCTTGTCTTTACTAAGTCATAAAATTTGGTCATAAACGTGACAATGCATATTTTAATTCATCATTATTTAATCATGTTATAAATGTTAAATTTATACAAAGTAATCAGAACAAAGTTCATAACTAATCTGCATCTTTCTGCACACTATGTTCATCTCTTCCTGGCTCTTATGGTCACAGGTCTACTGTTTGTGTTTATATTTTATTCTCCAACTGCTCTCCAGGCATGATTTATCGTAGAGTCACAATTTTACCCACTACCCCTCAGTAATACTCACATGGTTACTTGGGGCAATGATGTGCCAAGAGCAGCTGATGCCAGCTGGGTAGTCGCTATCTGGCCAGTTGGGTGTCTTCAGTGAACCTTGAGGCTTTATCAGCTTCCCGCCACAAAACTGGTGGTCTGCAGATTGAGATGACACCAAGGTGAAATATAAGAATGATTTATTTATTTGTAGCTATCTCTCATGTCTTCTTTCACAGGATTTAATCAAAGTGGAAACTGAATGTCCTGCCCATGTGTGTGGGGGTTTCCTTCCACACAACATGAACTGGAAATGCCATACTGCCAAAGGGTGTATGCATGTATATGTGTGCTCCGCACAGGCTGGAATTCTAGTCTGTTGAATTGTGCTATGATTTCCTTATGTCCCATGTAGAATACTGAAATTTAGATGTGCATGGCAGCAGAAACATAAAAAAGAGACTCACAGGATAAATAATACAACCAGTCAATAGATTGGTAAGTAAATAATAAATATATATTGTGCAGAAATAGCAAAATGAATGCAAGTGAACTTAAAGAGTATATATTTAGTTTGGGAAGCCAGCTCTATGGTGTCCTTCAAGACCTGTTCTCACTTTCTCTGAGTTTGCAGCAGGTTCTCCAACCATGGAAAAATTCCTGTGTGGTCACAGTGACAAAGAAATGGCATTCCAGCAAGTACAAGGACTTTAAAGCAGTTGATCTTACTTCATGCATCATGAAGACCTTTGAGTGGCTGAACCTGAAACAGCTCCAACCCCTTGTTTTAGAACATCTGCATTCTCTGCAGTTTACCTCTAAGGGACTTACAGATGTGGAGGATACTCTGATCTACATGCTCCCCAGAACCTACTACTTGGACAAAGCCAGCACCACAGTCAGGATCACGTTCTTTGATTTTTCCATTCCCTTTAACACCATTCTGTCTCGTGGAATGGAGAAAAAGCTCAAGACTATGCATCTTGATGCCCCCACAATCTCCTGCATCATGGACTTCCTGACCAACTAACAACAATTTGTGAGGCTAAGGGACTGTGGTGTCAGAAATGGCAGTGCGTAATACTGGAACAACTCAGGGAACTATCCAGCTTGCCTTCCTGTTTACCTTAAACATAACAGACTTCCAGCACAATACCAGTGCTTGCCATTTACAGAAATTCTTAGATGATACATCCATCATAGGCTGTGTTAATAATGAAGTGTCAGAATATAGAATATTGCCAGTTGTAACAACAGATAATGCAACAACATAAACAGTGTATATAAATAATCATTCCAAATGCATGTTGTATGTAATTGTGCTTATATATACATTATATGTTATATTAAATTAACTGATTAAATTTATTTTTTTTTGTCAGTTGTTCTGATGAGACATGCAAGTAAGAATTGTATTGCAATTACATGACAATAAACTTGACTTGACCTGACCATTATCTTTTTATCCTTTAATGCTAGACTTCCTTACCATTAACATGAGGCTGTCCTCCATTGAATGCCGCTACAAATCCCCGTCCACCAGTCCCATCGTCAGATATCATTTCCACCATCATCTTGTTGCTTGTGGAGATTATGGCGCCGGGTCGAAACGTTCCACAGAAACGTCCTAAGCGTTGTGAGGTGTAAGAGTGGCCATTATAGACCTCAACAAAATCATAACGGCACTGGGGGTCTGATTCCAGGTCAAAGAGGCGGAAAGAGAGCATCACCACATGATTGTCTGGCACCTGATGAAAAGAAAATAAGGAGTGTGTGTGAATTAAGATTTAAATAACATTACAGAAGTGACTGAATTTCAAGGAGAACCTAAAGAGGTTATTTTAGTTTCAGCTGAAATCAATAACAACCCTCTAAGCGTACTTAAAGGGTTTGCTGAAAATAAAAATATTTAATACCTACAACTTATATAACTATATTAATCTGCAGGTGAATTTTACATTTTATATTTAACAACAGAGTTATGCAAAATTCAGAATTTTATAATAAGGCTATGCCATTCATTGTAATCTACTTTTCAGCATGTCATGTGACTTGTGAATTACCCTCAAATTCAAATGTGGACCAGAAATATATATTTTTAATTTTTTTTTTAGCAAAGACTAACGAAACATGTAAGGGTTAAAAATAACAAAACCTAACCCTACTGACATTCTATTTACTACATGTGTAGTTCACCTCGCCTTACCATTAATCCACCCCACTTCTTGCTTCATTTTTGCCATATTTCCCAACTGATTACACCATTGAGAGTGGCTACGTTCCATTAAGGCCGGCACTTTAAATAATGCTGCCTGAGGCAAGGTACACTTGCTAAACATGATACAATTGACTTAATTCAACTACAATGCATATTCCTCTATAGGCTTACTGTACAAAATACATAAAACATTATTTTTTAGAAAAAATGCATAGAAATAGAAAATAATAGAAAATGCATATGCATAATAGAAAAAGAAAAACTTCAAAACAATAAAACACAATACAGAGATTTAAAACAACAAAAATGTATATTATGAAAATTAATGTGAAACACAATTTGGCTCTGTCTACCCTAAACACATATCTCAGCTGTTTCAGTAAGATAAGTGGCACCTGTGCTTTAAACTAAACACATGCAACACAAACTTAGAGACTTTTAACAGAGATTGTGACCAACACCTTAAACAAATTCCTGCAATTAACAACATTTTACAAAATGACTTAATCAGCATACAGTGATTAGCAACAACACTAAAACCACTGACAGGTGATGTGAATAATATCGATTATCTCATGACAGTGGCATTTGTCAAGGGTGGGATATATTAAGTAGTAAGTGAACAGTCAGCTCTTGAATGGTGATGTGTTGGAAGCAGGAAAAATGGGTAAGTGGAAGGATCTGAGCAGCTTTGGCAAGGGCCAGATTGTGATGGATAGACGAGTGGGTCAGAGCAGCTCTCATGCAACAATATTCCATGATGGTGATGGTCTACTTCAGCAGGATTACGTGCCCTGCCACACTGCAAAAAGTGTTCAGAAATGGTTTGAGGAACATGGCAAGGAGTTCAAGGTGTTGTTCACTAAATCTGTCTGAATGAGCAGGAGTTGGACGTGTTGAAAGACAAGTCCAATCCTTGGAGGACCCACCTCGTAATTTACAGGATTTAAAGGATCTGCTGCTAAAGTCTTGGCACTAAATACCCCAGGGCATCTTCTGTGCCTCGATGGGAGAGAGCTGTTTTGGTGGCACAATTCAGATACACACAATATTAGGCAGGTGGTTTTAAGGTTGTGGCTGATTGGTATATGTACAATGCAATATGGATAGGGCAAAAAATGACATGCTAAAATAATAATAATTCAGCAACAATAACAATACTACTAATAATCCTCAAACTGGTGTAGAACAGGAGAGACTGATGTGCCAAAGTCAAATTAAATAATAAACACAGAAACAGGACTACAACTTTAGGCTTTGAATACAATGCTAAAGTTTGATTTAATTAAAACTATAAGCACCTCTCAAATGAGCTTACATTAAAACTTGCATTCAAACTCTACAAATATTGTCCTTTGCTGTTCTCCACCATAAATGACTTGATAATTGTACTCTCCACACTCACACATTAAAAAAAGGTCTCCATAGTCTGTCTGTGGCTGGAAAAACTGATGACATGCATTAATTCAATGGTAACAGGTTGACAGATGAGATTAGACAGGAGTCCCTGTGGACTATGATGTTTGGGGATGACATTGTGATCTGTAGCGGTAGTAGGGAGCAGGTCGAGGAGACCCTGGAGAGGTGGAGATATGCTCTAGAGAGGAGAGGAATGAAGATCAGTAGGAACAAGACAGAATACATGTGTGTAAATGAGAGGGAGGTCAGTGAAATGGTGAGGATGCAGGGAGTAGAGTTGGAGAAGGTGAGTTTAAATACTTGGGATCAACAGTACAGAGTAACAGGGAGTGTGGAAAAGAGGTGAAGAAGAGAGTGCAGGCAGGGTGGAAAGGGTGGGGAAGAGCATTGGGAGTAATTTGTGACAGACGGGTACCAGCAAGAGTAAAAGGGAATGTCTACAGGATGGTAGTGAAACCAGCTATGTTATATGGGTTGGAGATGGTGGCACTGACCAGAATGAAGGAGACAGAGCTGGAAGTGGCAGAGTTAAAGATGCTAAGATTTGCACTGGGTGTGACAAGGATGGATAGGATTAGAAATGAGTACTTTAGAGGGTCAGCTCATGTTGGACAGTTGGGAGACAAAGTCAGTGAGACGAGATTGTGTTGGTTTAGACACGTGCAGAGGAGAGATGCTGGGTACATTGGGAGAAGGATGCTAAGGATAGAGCTGCCAGGCAAGAGGAAAAGAGGAAGGCCTAATGGACAGGTTATTAATCAGCAAGATAACAAACTGCTGAGGGTGGAAACATCTGGAAAAAGAATCTGAAAAAGCACCAGGAAAACACATCCAAAGAAGTGGCACACCCAAAATGTTTTTGACCAAAAACCTTGGGGTTATTGCTTTGCACCCACCTTTGCCAGATCTTGGTCCCTGTGATTTTTTTTTTGATCCTGTGGTTAAAACTGAGACTGAAGGGAAGAAAATTGGCTAACATGAAAGACATTTGGGAAAAACTACAAGAGGTTCTAAATACAGTAAGATAAAGTAAGAACAAAATGAGTACAGGAGATGTTCCCAGGAAAGGGAAAAGTGCTAGACAAGTGCACTGCATCTCAGGGAAAGCATTTTGAAGGGAATTGCTGTAACTTTTATAATAAATAAATTTTTAACAATTCTTTGTATAGAGTCAAACAAAGCTACTGTAGACTTTTCAGCTCATTTTTATCAGTGCAACTTCTCTAGTATTGTTCCAGGATTGCCCTCCATATGCAGAACCTTTGGCAATATGTAAAAATCAGAAACATTTATGTCAGTATCATGTACTGACCAGCGGATGGGCCAAGATGAAAACACATGTTGAGCTTGTGGGCAGTTTTGAATATTTCTAGAAACTAAGACATTTGGAAAGAACTATAAAAACTTCTTAATGCATCATTGACTTTACCTTTCAGTTTGCATGTTAGTTTATTAACATTGCCGTCAGTTTAATGTAGAGTCGTGGCCAAAAGCTTTGAGAATGACACAAGTATTGGTTTTCACAAAGTTTACTGCTTCAGTGTTTTTAGATCTTTTTGTCAGATGTTTCTGTGGTATACCGAAGTATAATTACAAAGCATTTCATAAGTTTCAAAGGCTTTTATTGACAATTACATTAGGTTTATGCAAGAGTGAATATTTGCAGTGTTGACCCTTCTTTTTCAAGACCTCTGCAATTCGCCGTGGCATGCTGTTAATCAACTTCTGGGCCAAATCCTGACTGATGGCAGCCCATTCTTGCATAATCAATACTTGGAGTTTATCAGAATTTGTGGGTTTTTGTTTGTCCACCTGCCACTTGAGGATTGACCACAAGTTCTCAATGGGGAGTTTGCTGGCCATGGATCCAAAATTTCAAAGTTTTGTTCCCCAAGGCATTTAGTTATCACTTTTACCTTATGGCGTGGTGCTCCACCATGCTGGAAAAGACACAGTTCGTCACCAAACTATTTGTGAATACTTGGGAGAAGTTGCTCTCAAAGAAGATGTTTTGGTACCATTCTTTATTCATGGCTTCTGATTGGGACACCACCAGTGCAGAGCTTGCTCGGGAATGGCAGCAGGCAGGTGTGAGTGCATCTGCACATACGTTGAGGCAAAGACTTTTGGAGGATAGCCTGGTGTCTCAACCCCAAGCAGTGATGTTGAGGAGCCTCTCATCAGCAGTGATGATAAAGTGAATTTGTCTTCAGGCAGTGAAAGTGAAACGAACAGTGAAACCAAAAGTAATTGTAATGAATCTGAAAGTGAAACTTGTGTCTGGGTTTCTGTTGACCCTGCTTCAAATAAATAGCACCACCTTGTTTTGATTTTGTGGGGCAGCCAGGAATAAAATGAACATTGACAGGCAAGATCCAGTTACTTTACTTATTTCTTGATGATGACGTGATCAAAAGAATATTTGTTGAGACGTAATATTATGCTGAACATTGCTGATGGCACGTTGCCGCACCCACCACATGTCAAACCACTGGATTGGGACCCGAGGGCAGAGGATGGCACCTCAGCACCACACTGGAACAGTGTGAGGTTTTTAACAGTGGCTGGAGTGCCAATCCTGCCACCAACCCTCGAATTTTCCCTGCAAGTTGGAGGACCTGCTTGCAGAGCTGGATGGAGGTTAACGTCATACCCATGATGAAGCAAATGCAGGTTAAGGGCCTTGCTCATGGGCCCAATGGAGTAAAGTCACTTCTGGTATTTATGGGATTGCTGGCACAAATTTCTAGCCTCTGAGTCACCATTCTGAGGGGTGGCACACCAGCATCTCAGTGGCACCGAACTAATGCAGCTGCCTCCCATCTGTGACACCCCAGTTCGTGACCCCTGCCTGAAAGTGTCTGGTAAATGACCGTACACCTAAGCAGTTTTCCCATTCAAAGATATACCACACAAAAGACATATTTTGACAGTATAATTATAATATAATTATAATAATTATTATTATTCATTTCATATTATTATTATTATTCATTATTATGATTTGTATCATTATTATATTTTTTACACTTCTGACTTTGTACTTTCAGTATTTTGCACGTTTACAGTAATAAGATGAGATTTAAAAAATGTCATTTTTCAAGCCAAAAAAACCAAAACTTTCTACATGTTTTTTTAAGAAAAAAATGTAATGCTAAGGAGGTTAATAGCAGATCTGAGGTGGTAGAAAAACAAATCTCTGAATTGAGCAAAAAAGTCGGAAACTGTTGTTGCTCACATGGGGTGTCCTTTTAAGTTCACACATAAATCTAGGATTTATAATCTTATATGAGAAGGTGGAATTTGAAATGAACAGGAGTTCTAGAATCCACCCAAGAGAACGTTTGATTTAAAACTATTACGATTTGTCAGCAGAGCTTATTAGAAGAAACAGATAGGCTTGTTAATATCACTGACACTATACATCACCTAGACAGGAACTAGCAAAGGGTGCAGGTGGATGGTCTAGAGCCATTCTCATACAGTTCATTTCACATATTGGTATATATGGTGCAGAAGGCTGGTAAAAACTCTTCATATTTGAAAGACTGTGGTATTCATTTTATAGAAGATTTCTTCAAGCCAGATCATGAGTGAGACAGATTTTGTGGCCAGAAGTTAAGAAAGCCCATTTACAGAAGACAGAGCTTTCATTCTGGGACAAGGCGAAATTATTCTTACTGTGTGATTAAGCACATTTCTTGCTTTATTTTAGACACTTGATTTTGCTAAAATGATTATGGTACACTTTACTCTGTAGTTATGTGCAAAGGAAAAAATATGTGCTTCTTACATGTTGGCATTAATTTTATGTACACAGGCTTCAACATGTATGAGAGCATAGTTTACATGTTTGCATTGGTCACTGATAATAATTAAAAGTGGTTTAAGTTACTGCATTTTAAGCCTTTTTAAAAACAAAATTATATTGTTTATGGTGCTACAGGTTTTATTGGCCAAACTCTAGAAGAATCTAGATATGCTCTGGAGGAAAAGGTTCTTTCAGATATTATATCCCTTTCCAATTTATCACAAGTGATTTTATCAAAAGTGCTGGGGTCAATGTTTAGGAAGTTCCAAAGCAAATTAGATGATTTATATTAAATGAGACCAGAGGGGGCTTACATTAGGTCTAAACAGACATGGATAGAACTTGGAGAGCAAACCTCTGCATACTTCTTGGAAAAATCTCCACAAAGCTTAATTGAGGTTGGTAGTTGAATATTCAAGGAACTGTTACTGAATTTCCAAATTGTATACCCATTACTATACGTGGTCAGTCAGTCATTTTCCAACCCACTATATCCTAACACAGGATCACAGGGGTCTGCTGGAGTCAATCCCAGCCAACACAGGGCGCAGGGCAGGAACAAATCCCAGGCAGGGTGGCAGCACACCGCAGGGCACACACACACTCACACCAAGCACACACTAGGGGCAATTTAGGATGGCCAGTACACCTAACCTGCATGTCTTTGGACTGTGGGAGGAAACCGGAGCACCCGGAGGAAACCCACACAGACACCGGGAGAACATGCAAACCCCATGCAGGGAGGACCTGGGAAGCTAACCTAGGTCTCCTAACTGTGAGGCAGAAGTGCTACCACTGCACCACCGTGCCGGTGCAAATGTAAATTTAATTATAATAATGCATTAATTTTCTTTGTTTCTTAATAATATAAGTTCTCATAGTCAGGACGAAAAACCTCTTCACCTTCCACATTGAGTGAAGCCAATTTAGGTGGTTTGGGCATCTGATACAAATGACTCCTGGTTGCCTCCCTGTGGAGGTTTTACAGGCATGACAAGCTAGGAGGAGACTCCAGGGAAGACCCAGGGCTCGCTGGGTATATTATATCTCCTATATGGCCTTCGAGTTGGGAAGTGCAGCTGAGGAAAAGGACATGTATACCTTACTGCTAAGACTGTTGCTTCTGTGACCTGTCTTCAGATAAGTGGTGGAAAATGAATGAATGAAATGGAGGATAAAAAACTAATGTGTTACTACCTAATTACTATTTGGAGAAATAATAATCTGAATTGAAAAGATCAGATTACTGTATCCATACAGCCCTGAAAACATCAGATTTGTGTCACATTAATCATATTAAAGTGATTAATGGCCTTAAGGATAACAAGTCACTTTGGAATAAGTGGATCACTTTGGAATTTTATAAAGTTTTTTCTAAGATGCAAGTGGCTTTTGTTTTTATGATGTCCTCTGAAAACATTGTGCGATGTTCACTTCACACTAGCATGACACAAGGAATAATATATCTAATATCTAAACCAAAAAAAACAAATTTTCTATTTATTGGTAATTGGAGGCCTATCATTTTACTTAATAATGATTATAAAGTGTTTGCTATGGTATTTGCTAAAAGAACTGAATACACATTTGAAATAATGATTGATGAAAATCAATCCAGTTTTATTAGTAACAGACACAAAGACTACGTTCACATTACAAGCTTCATTGCTCAATTCAGATGTTTTGTTCAGGTTGATTTTGCCTATACTGATAATTCTCGCATATAAGTACATGTGACCTGTACCTAACTGTAATGTGAATGCACCTGGCCTCCAAAATGGTACGCTTGCACAGACTGATACATTGTGCGTGTGTCATCTGCGTCACCAATAATAAAAAATGTCATATTTGAGATATGACTCAAGGTATTAAAACCAACCAAACGAATATGCTAGTAGCTGGTGTATGCATCTCATTTTGCTCTGGAGGATGGCAAACAGTTCATCGGTTATACATGATTAGGTCAACAAGGTTAAAATGATCCGGATGGCTATCTTTTGCCATTTTTGCAGCTGTTGTTGGCACTGCTCCACCAAGTGGTGGAGCCAACACTGGTGGAACTGTGACTGTTGTCAAAGCTGTAGCTCTAGTCCATTGTTGTTATTGCTGTGCTGCTGGTGCTGTCTAATAACAGTGAAGAGGCAAAAAAGCACCTTAATTCTGATCTGACCATTCCTGTTCATGTCGTATGGCCACAAATTGGACCACATAAGAAAGTGAATCAAATCGGATTTGCAAAGATCAGATTATTGTGTCCATACAGCCCTGAAAACATCAGATTTTTGTCACATTAATTCAAAAAATCATATTTGAGTCACTTCAGCCTGGCATTGTGAATGTTGCCATATTTACTAACATTAGATTAGTTTTTGATCTTATTGATTATTATTTTATATTGGATGACAGCTTTATACATTTTGAAGACTTTTATAGAGCTTCTGATACTGTTGAACATCACTTTTGTTTTCTATTGCTTAGAAAAATATGGCTTTGGAAATTGTTTTTTCAGTGTATGAAAACTTTATACACAGATTGGAAAGAGTTAGTAATATTATGGCATGACACTACCCAAAGGTTCTGCTTGCAAAGAATTATTAGGCAGGGCTGTCCAGCTTCTGCTTAACTTGTTGTACTTGTTGCCAAAATCTTTTGATACACCATTAAATCAAGTCATTTGGAAGGTATTTCTGTTGCTGAAGAAGTATCACTAGAAGTCAGCTAGAATATCAGCAATTGACGTAATGATTGTGTTCTTTAAAGCTTCTAATGTTTTGAAATCTTAACCCTTAAGACTATTAAATCTTAAAACAAATGTGAGTTACTTGACTTGAAAAATTGTGATGTAGCATCTATTTATGGCATTTCAGATGATGTCTAAAAATGAATTGATGGGTCATGAGTAGAAAAATATAGTAGCACTGCTGTGGCTATTGACTTAAGCAAATAAAAAAAGAAAAGCAACCTGCAATCAACTGACAGTCCAGAATTATGAAGTTGACCTGGCCAGCTGGATTAGAAACTCATGCTACCCTTGAAATTTTAAACCAAGCGTCAATAACCAGCCATCCACACAAGAATACACGTATTCCACAGGCCTCTGCTTAGAATTCATTTTGAGTAACTGACTTGATCAAAATGGTTTCTTCTCTATAATGAAATGCAAGTCAAGACCTTTATACAAAATAACTTTACCAGCTGTACTAAATAAACTAAGCAACTCTTCTCATTACCCGCAAATAATATTAGTTCTGTGCTCTCTTTTCTTCAGGCTTCAAATTGTACTCCCTTTATTTACCAGCAGATATTCCCGTGGTCTGATGTTGCACCCTGTTTATCTCAATGAATAAGTTGTCCATTGAGCCCTTGCTGTTTCCGTTGTAATATTCAAAGTATAAAATCTGCCATGCAGTCCCTTCCACCTGTTACTTATGACATCCAAACTCTGTCAGTAGGTAAATATTTTATGCCTTATCTCTTTAATTTAAATTGTCTTTAAAACTGCAAGTTTTATCCATTAAGTGTTAAATCTGTATCTAAATTTTGGTCACTCTTTAGCTCAAACATTCCATGTTATCACACTGAAACCTTCCATCTGCACTTCTAAAGTGAGCCAACTGCTCAATGTGATGCCCAAGGCCTGAAAACATAAGAACTTAAGAAATGTGACCAACGAAAGGAGACTACTCATTCCTTCACGCTCATTTGTTTAGCTAATAGATAAGCTATTCCAAAATCTCATTCAGACACTTCTTAAAGGTTGTTAAGGTTTTTGCTTCAACTTCATGTCTCAGTAAATAGTTTCAGATTCCCACACCTCTTTGTGCAAAGAAATGCTTGCAATCTTAAATGCACTTGTCATGAATTTCCACTGGTGTCCTCAGGTTCATGTTTCACCATTCAGTTAAAAGAATTTTGCTGGATCTACTTCATCTTTGCCTTTGAGAACTTTGAAGACCTGTATTAGCTCCCCACACAGAGTGTAGTGGTGCCTAACAGCACTTGATTAGCAGGGTGAAATGTACTTGGAGAGTGTTTCAGGTGAGACTGAGCAATGGTTGTGGCAGCAGTGGCCTTAAGTCAAAGGTTAAGTGCTAAAGATATGATAAAGTAGTAAATACAAGGTATCGTTAACATACTAACAACCCAAATGTCCTTCATTCACTCAGAATGTGGAACCAATGTAGGAAGCACTTCAAGCTAGAGAATATTTTATCTGCGGTACCTCTACATGATAACCACCTCTTTCCACCCTCTTGAACTTACAGTTTTTAATATTTGGAAAATGTATGGGATTAAAGCATTTAGAGATTTATATATAAAAAATGTAGTTGCATCCTATGAACAATTACACTCCAAATTTAGTCTCCCATCAACACATTTTTTCCACTTATCTCCAAATTAGAAACTTTGCTAAACAAAACCTACCCAATTTTCCTCACCTCCCACATATTTCTATTCCAGTAGAGATACTGATCAATCTTGGGGACTCAGACAGCATTTCTATAATATATAAAAACATTTTAAAGTTCCTTCCTTTTAAAGATCCCAGAGGACAATGGGAAAAGGATCTGTCACACAACATTTCAGAAAAGGAGTGGAAGGCAGCCATGCACAGAATTCACTCGAGCTCCATATGTGTAAAGCATTCAATTTTTCAACTTAAAATCTTTTATCGAGCCCATCATCTCTCTAGTTTAAAACTGTCCAAAATGTTTCCAGGGCAAGATCCAACCTGCGAACATTGCAATCGAGCTCCAGCCTCAATTCTGGAGAAAAATCTTTAAATTCCTTTCAGACAGCCTCAGTGTCACAATCCCTCCTAACCCATTAACAGCTGTGTTTGGTGTACTCTCAGATGGAGTTAAAGTGGAGAAGGACAAACAAACTGTGATTGCCTTTACTAAACTATTGGCACGTAGAATTATCTTGCTCAACTGGAAGGATCCTAACCTACCTGTTTTATGTCAGTGGGTGACTGATGTTATATCAAAAAATTAAATTCTCACTTAGATGAATCTGTTGAAAACTTTTTAAAACCTGGCAGGATCTAATCAACAGTATTTTAGAATAAGCACTTATATTGGGCAAAAATACTCCTTTCTCTCTTTACTACTCTCTGTTTACTAATCTCAACAGTTTTGCTGTGGCTGTTGGCCTTCCTCTCTTTCTCATGGGTGTGGGTGGATTTGATTTTAGCTTTGTTAAGTTTTGACTTGATTGTATGGAATGTTATATGTTTTTAATAAATTCAATAAAAAATAAAAAAATAAATAAAGATATGATAAAATAAGGAACTAAACTTTAGTGTTGTCTATTGTGCAGAGACAAAGTCAGCAACAGAAAAAAGTCCAAATGTAATAAAGCAGAAAACATGCAAAGGTATTCATAATCATATCAAAAAATGATGCAGAAAATCCAAATTTCCAATGACATAGTGATCTTTTAACCTTTTCACTTACTTTAGTTGAGCTGAAGGAGCCAATAGTGAAAAAAGAGGAGCATAATCTGAAACATTCATCCATCATTCAACCTGGAGCTTGTAACAGAACACATTCGTGCACACAGCGTCGATTCAGAATTATCCTTTGACTTGGGATGTAGCTGAAGAAACTCTCACAGACACAGTAATAATGCCATAGGAGTTACTAGAGTTGTGAGACACAAGTGCTAAGCACTGTATCACTGTGCCATTTGTAAACCATTTTTGCAGAGTTTGTAAGGCCTTGTAAGCAGTGCCTTCTTCCTCCAAATCTTGATATTTTGTGCCACAAGTGTGGCCTATCGCAATAGCAAGATAAGCAGAGGCAGACAAAGATAGCATGGGGCAGGAGGGCCAAGGACAGGTGTCATGGACAATGGCTGCAAAGCACAGGGAAGATTCCTGTCCAGAAGGAGTTGATTCAAAGGGCTTGTAGGTCCCCTGACATACTGTGTGTTAAATAGGCAGAGGCATGATTAACCTTTAGCATAAGTGATTAAGTTTTTAAAAGGCTTAATGGCTGCTGCTGGGTTTTCAGGGACAGAGCAAAATATACTGAACAAAAGACATGACACTGAGAGAAAATAAAAAGACAAATTTCTCATCCAGGAGCTCAGCAACACAAAGTAACCAAAGCTTAATAATTAATTTTGCACATTGTAATAAGCACTGTAACAGTGGAGACAGAAAAACACACACATGTACACCATTGCAGCTACTGAGCTCTGCTTGTTTGAGAGGTACCTCTGCCTGTTACGATATCATTCTGTCATTTTAACTATTGCATCACTATATGAAATAACAACAGCAAACAGAATTTAATAAGCGTTGGATATACAATGTGTTAAAACGCTGCAGCTATTTTGTCATAGCATGTTTGCAATTCAAATTAGTCAGTAATGTTACATTTCTTTTATTTATTAATTTAGATGTGCAGTCAGAAGGTGGATGTTGTGCAGCCTCATTTGTGCATTTACTGGTGTCGTTAGGCAAATTTGTTGATTTAGGTGTTTTGAGTATTGAAATCTCCAGGGTGAAATAAGGAAAAGACATTTCACTTAATATTTCAGAAAAGGAGTGGGAGACAGCCATGCATAGAATACACTCCAGCTCTATATACGCAAAGCATTCAATCATTCAGTTGAAAATCTTTTATCGAGTGCATTTATCTCGTTTAAAATTGTCCTAAATATATCCAGGACCAGATCCAGCACATGAACTTTGTAATATATCTCCTGCCTCATTGGGCCACATGTTTTGGGCATACACCAAATTAACATCATTTTGGACGAAAACCTTTGAATGTCTATCAGACAGCCTTGATGTCACAATCACTCCTAACCCATTAACCATCTGGGCTCCCAGATGGGTTAAAGTGGAGAAGGGCAAACAAATTGTAATTGACTTTACCTGACTACTAACTTATCTTGCTGAACTGGAAGAATCCCACCCCACCTCTTTTAAGTCAGCGGATAAATGATGTTGAAAATCAGATACTCACTTAAAGGATATGTTCAAACCTTTTTAAAAATATGGCAGGATCTAGTCAATCAATCAAGCAATCTATCGATATAGAATACACTACTATATCGGGGAAAAGGATACTCTTCCTTCCTTGCTGCACTTAAAGATATGCTCTGGCTTTTCTCTCTTTCTCCTGGGTGGAAGTTAAATTTTGGTTTGTTTAGTTTGACTTGATTGCATGGAATGTTATTTGCTTCAAATAAAAATCAATGAAAATAAATAAAAAATATGGAATCTGCATCTCCTGTGGCTTTTCGTTATCAACTCTCTATTCGGTAGTCCTTTTGACAGCGTGTGATACACCATTTACTTCAAATGCATATTTTGCAGTGTATATTTTCACGAATATACTTGTCAGCTCTGTCAAGCTTACATCGACTCCTATACTATACTTGCAATGCTGAACAGGTGACAGCAGACACAGCACCAGCAACAACGTATCATCCACATTTACCGTTCATCCATTGATACCATCGCAAAGCCAATGTATAATCTGATGCTACAAATAGTATTTCCCTTCCATCAGGTTATGTTAATTTTTAAAATGTGCAGTGTGTTCTCTGAGCACACGACACTCATTTATATGTCTAATAGTGTTTTTTTAGTAGACCTTAACTGCAGATGGTTCATCGTAAACAGAAGCTTGCTGCCTGTATGCCCAGGTTAACAAGAATACCACTGATCTTTACAGCTCATAATTACCAACCCTACTTTAAATGCAATCTTCATGAAATGTTGGATTATTTTAAAAATATGACACACCCTAATTGTTCCCACCCAGTTTAAAGCAAAATACACTCATAGTTGTCTAAAGATATATATATTATATGTCTGGCTTCAGTGAGACTAGACCCAGCAGGCCCCAAATGGGAAGCTGGCCTTCAAAGTTCAAAACTATTAAAAAACACATTAAAAGGCAGATAAAGCCTTGAATAGTCTATATTATAAAGATAATCCCAAATTGTAATTTTTATAAATTATGTTTAATTACAAAAATAGAAGAAAAATACTTAAAATGACTAAAATCTTACAGCAAACAACTACCAAAAGATTATCCAATTTCTGTAATACAGAAAAGCAGGGCAAGAAGTCATAATAAAACAGTAAATCCAAAAAAGACCAGCATTATATACAAACTCCTTCACAACTTCAATAATTCTCTGCTAACTAATTCTTCAGTTTACAGCCAGAGGGAGGTCCCAGCAGCAGCAATGTCGGGGTGGCCCCGCCTCCTGGGGCTCTGCCCACAAAGTACATGGAAATTCAGAAAATTTAAAGAGACTGCGCATAAATCTTAAATCATAAACAAATTGTGTAGAAATAGTAAAAATAATAATTCAAAAAGAGCAACAATAACAATTAGCCAGAAAATAACAAATCATGGAATAGACCCTGGCTGAAACATAATATACTACAAACTACATGGGCTAGGTAACATATAAAAAAATATAATTGCTGGGTGGAGTATTCCTTTAATGTATGCTGACACAGAAACAAAGCACTTGATAAAGCAATATAAATTAGAAGCTTCTACAACAAGGTCTGCTAGAAACATTATAGAGTGCAGCCTTTACGACTATCAGACTTGGTCTGCCTTTGAGTTACTAAGCATAACAGAGCCAAGGTTTAGGGCAGAGCTGGCTTTTATGTCTGCAGACTCCTTTTTGTGGCCAACACAGTGGTATGCTGGTTAGCTCTGCTATTTCTGAAAAGCAGGTCAAGTTTCCAGCCAGATAGACGGCTGTGTGAACTTTACATGTCCTTCTGCTGTCTGCATTTTTTTTCTCCTGGATCTTCAAGGTTTTCTTCCGCATTCAAAAGACATCCATTTCAGGTAAATTTGTGACTCAAAATTGGCCTTTTCAGATAACTACTTTGGCAGTATTAAGTTCAAATCCTGGATGCTTGCCTATAGAGTAGTCAGTGGGTCAGCACTTATACATATGGAGACCCTTGTGAGGACTTATGCTCCTTCTTGACCTCTCGGGTCTTCAGATGACAGTGTCTAGTGATACCACATCTCCCTGGTATCAAATCTCAATCCAGTCTATGTAGGAGTTGTTTCTGGCTGGTGGAACGAGCTGCTCGCCTATATTTGAAATTCTGATTCCCTCAATGTGTTTAAGAAGCATTTGAAAACTCTCTTCATGGGTGAATTTCTGTCTAACTGAGAACAGCTGTTAGAATTTTATAATCTAGGAATCATAACTATCTTGTATTTTCTTCTGAGCTCTACACTTGTGCTCATCAATGTTGTAATCTTGTTCTGTAAGACTTGTTCCCAAACATACTGATGGAGCTCAATTATGTTGACCTCTTTTGTAAGTCACTTTGCATAAAAGCATCTGCTAAGCAAATAATTGGAAATGGAAATGTAGTATTTTGTGAAATTGTGTGTGCTTGTTCTGCAATGCAGTGGCACTCCTTTTCAAAATTATTTCATACACGAGAAGGTCACTGCTTGAAGAAACCTGTTGTGTATAAATTGGCTTCTGAAAATGGATGGGTTGATGGGAAGTCTCCAGCTTGGCCAAAGAGACAAAATAAAAATAATAATTCCCTACATGTCAAAGTAAACTTTAGAAGCTAATCTTCACCCTGTTCATGAAACAGGTATCTGCTACATTTATATGTTGATTTAAATTCTATTCTAACTTTAGAAAAACAAGGCATGTTTGTAAAAATTCATATGATTTTTTTAACTGTTTATATCAATGAGGTTAATGAGATACTGTATTTGTCTGATTTTTGTTACAATGCTAAGGTTAGGACAAATATGTCCTGAGATTTTGTTCATGTAAGGAAGACAAACATTTCGAGGTAAGGTTGTGATACTAACTACAATATTGATTAATGACACATGGACATTGAAAGGGGATTCTTAACTAGTTGTTTAATAACTGTAAAATGTGTGTCAATTTCTCACTGCGTTTTCTCAGTATAACAGGTAAAATCCCTTTTAAGAACTTCCTTTAACCCCTTTAAAATCACACCTCCTAACATTCTACTGGACGTTATCAACAACAGGAATGTCAATCATGATCAATATAAATTTAACTGTTTAATGGACATACAAATATACAACACTAACTAATAATGGCACCGGAGAGTGGTAACAGGTTGCTTGTTGATTAGCACATGGAAGTAAGAATGTCATTGTACCTTTGACAGTTACAGTATATAAACCTATAAATTCATAAAGGAGTGGTGCCGATATCTGATGAGTTTTCCCATTCTTGCCCAGAGTCAGCACCTACCGTGATATACCATGTACACTTGCGGTTTGGCTTGTAAAAGCTGGGGAAACCTTCACTGCCAATGAAGCCGGACTCAGCAATGTGTTCGCCTCCACAGAGGAAGACAGGCCTGAAACACAAAAAACAAACATGTCAGAATTTACTGGCGGTCTGCACCGAGACTTTAGGGATGGTTAGAGTTACTTGAACTACTAGTGTAGAGGGGCATTCTGCCTCCAGTTCTTCACTAAATTAATGGAAGACTACACCAGTGTAGCTAGCAGTAGGCCTGTCTTTAATCACATAGCCTTGCCATCTCTGCTGGTAAATATATCCAGATTTTCATGATAGTACCTCGGGTTTATGTGCCTCTTGTCAAACAGCCAAGAGAGTGTCTGTATAATTTATAGAATGTAAGGCAAGCCTGGCAATAGCATATTGATTTAATTATAACTCGGTTATAATAGTTAAAAGAATGATGAATAAGAAGCACACTGCCCTCTGATGGACTGGCTAACAACTGAGGACAGGTATCCTGAACCTACTTTTTCTAGAGTAGCAATTTGCTCCTTAAGTTCCTGATTCTGAAAAGCAATAAAGGTGTAATGGGTTTGTCCATTCAACAGGGGCTAAACTAAAGGTTTCAAAGGTGTTTGGAGAAGCCAGGAGTGCCACAATTCTGTTTGCCTTCTCCACATGCAAGTAGGTGCTGACGCACATGAAGAACACAAACCCCAGCTTGATTTTGCCCATCTCTCCATCCTCGTCCTCCTCCCCCTCTGGGACTCCAATATTAAAAGACATTATTCACAATATCACTCTATCTAACTGAAGACCACATGGAACCAAGTCTCCATTGCTTTGTTGTATTAGTCATCATTGCTAGCAACCCTCATCTCCTACAATGAATTCTTTAAAAAAAACAACTCAAAACTCATCTGTTCAGGAAGGCTTTTAGCTCTACTTGACTTTATTACCCTTCTTTCAGTTTACCTCCATGTCAAGATGCTCATGTAACCTGTATGTGTGTGTGTGCTACACCATCAATTCTGTTGTCTTTTAGGCTTTTCTCTGAATTCACTATCTTACTCTTCTTTATTTATTTATGTGGTTTGTACAATGCGATATACTGTATACCCTGCCATTCTATCTTAAACTCTGTGAAGTGCCTTGAGCATGGGAAAGGTGCTATATAAATAAAATGTATTATTATTATTATTATTATTACAACATCAATGAAGTATTCCCTTTGTGACTCCAAACCCTTTGTTGTCCCTCTGTTTTGCTCTTTTACAATGAACATACATCAAATAATGCACAAATTAATAACAAACTGTTCTTTAATTTCTTGTTCTAACACCTTAGTTTTTTTAGTAATTTCCTCCCTGTTCATCCTCTGGCTGTGCCAGGCTTGAATAACTTCATTTAGCACTGCCATCTGAACTAGTTCCTCCAGCATGATAGGGAATTACCCAGAGTTGTTAGAATGATATTCTTCTTTATTTCCTCATACTTCGGTAAAAAATGAGAACAGCAAGAATTGTATTTTGATGCAGTGACTGGGGTTGAGTTTACCTGGTTAAGTCTCTTGTAAGTTAATGGACGCTTGTTGGCGCTATTGCCCCGTGAAAACCAATAGACAGATGCAAAGACTGGTTTAAAAGCACCCAGAATTATTTTAATATTCTTCAATAAAGTGCTTAAAGTGCCCAAAAGCACATCCACTACCATAAACAATAATCAATAATAAGAAACACAAATACAATCCTTCACTCCCAGCAGCTCCGTCACACTCCCTCCCAACTCCGGCTCAGCTTTCTGGGTTTCAACCAGTCCTTGACCCGGAAGTGCTCCTGTTCTTCTGTCCATTTGACTCCATAGCACTTCCGGGTCAGATGAAGACTTGTGTTTTTCTTCACAATATGGAAATATAGTCAGATCAGGTTGATGTAGGAAAAAGTAAAGCCTAATAGTTCATACCTGCCTCTGACCTACTGTGATACTATGAGTAATCTACTTAGCCCATCTGTCTATAGATGGATTCATGATATAGTAGTGCTCATTATGGATTGACACAATACACTCAGATTACTAGGAAAACCTATACACCTGCCAATCCATACAATTATCTAAAAACAGCCAGTCATGTAACTGCAGCACAATGCATAAAATCATGTATATACAGGTCAGGAGTTCTACTTAATGGTTACATCAGACACCAGAATGGAGAAAAATGTGATCTCGGTAATTTAGACAGTGGCATGATTGTTGGTGCCAGACGGGCTGGTTTGAGTATTTCTGTAACTACTGATCTTGGGATTTCCATGCACAACAACCTCTGGAATTTACTCAAAATGGTGTGAAATACAAAAACAAACATTTGCTGAGTGGCAATTCTATGGATGGAAATGTCTTGTTGATAGAAGTCAGAGGAAAATGGCAAGACTGCTTTGAGCTGACAGAAAGGCTAACTCAGATAACCACTCTGTACAACTGTGGTAGGCAGAAAAGTCTCAGAATACACAAGTCAAACCTTGAGGTAAATGGGCTTCAATGGCAGAAGACCACGTCAGGTTCCATTCCTGTCACTCAAGAACAAAAGGCTGAGACTGTGGTGGGTGCAAAACTGGAAAGCTGAACACTGGAAAATGTAGTGTGGTCAGATGAGTCTCAATTTCTGCTCAGGGTCAGAATGAATGAATGTGCCCAACCTGCCTTGTGTCAACAGGATATTGGGGGTTTTGTAAAAGTGTGAGGAATGTTTGCTTGGCACAATTTGGGTCATTAATACCATTCAATGCCATGGCCAATTTGAGCATTGTTGCTCACCATGTGCATCCCATCATGGCAACAATGTACCCATTTTCTAATGCACAATTCTAGCGCGGTAATCCACCATGTCACCAAGCAAAAGTCATCTCAAAATGGTTTGAGGAACATGACCAAAAGTTTAGTGTTCTTCAGAAGCAATTCCCAGTTACTGAATCCAAATCCAGTGCAGTAATAGAAGTGCTAATTGGCCCTGTCCATGCTAAATTATGGACTACTGGTTTAGCCCTTAAATTTAAGTGCTGACTTGTCGTCTAATTAGAAATGAGCTCATGACATGCTCACATGAGGCCTTTGTTATCAATACCAACTTTCCAAGGTGTTTGTTGTGTGCATTAATAACATAGATGGTAGGGTCAGAATTTGATATTAACAGCATAAATCCATGCATTCAACCTGCCTTGTGTCAACATCCATTGCTTTATTATAACAGAATACACATCTATGTTATAACCCAATAAAGGAAATTAAAAAGAGGAAATAAAAATGGGTGATAGAGGAAGTCCTAATTGCATTGTAGCCCATTGACTGTCATGTGAAGCCTGCCTTTTTTAAAGCTATTAGTAGAATGTGTTATTTATTTATAAAGCTTATTTCTGCTTTAATTTTGACACATTGATCAAAAGAATTCTTAAAGGACTTGAATTAGATTAGTTATTTTTCTATCATTGGCTCCACAATGGTCAGGAACCAGATAATCACATCCCTGAAGACAAATCCAACACAAAATTTTCATAAATGAGATTTTTTTATACAAAAGTAAAGAAGGAGAAACAGAACAATAGACCCCCTTCAACCCAGGAGCTACTGAAATTGCTGCTCATTTTGGACCCCACTCAGGTTGAGAGGAGAACTTCATGAAGGGGAACCTTTGAGCAAGAAGCTAACAAGGACCAAGGACACTTACCTTTTTGATTCTTTCTTCTGTTATCACTTTTGTTATTAAATGGGATACCCATTCCAACCCCATGTCTTTACAGTATTCCTTCTATTTTTATTTACAGAATTACCTTATATATATATATATATATATATATACATATATATATATATATATATATACTGTATATATATATATATATATATATATATATATATATATACATGTCTACTGTTCAATCACAGTGTTTATCAGTAGTGAGAAGTCAAGCAAAATGACACCTTTTATTGGCTTTCTAAAAAGATTACATTATGCAAGCTTTCGAGGCAACTCAGGCCCCATCTTCAGGCAAGATTGATTTCATCGTCTCACTACATCCATAATGGCTAACACAGTACAACACTCTAGTAATTGACAGTGTTTATCAGTGTAACACATAGGGAACCATCACTTATATATTTCCACTTCAAGCACTGATTTTCACGTCTATGGACTTTGAAGGAGGACTACAACCAACTGATGAAAAACATGAAAAGAAATGAATGGCATACACAAATTAAATTCATTAACATTTAAAAATAATACATTCTAAAATTTCACATTATTACTATTGGTTACACCTTTCTGTAAAATTCCTATGCAATGGTCAACAAAAAAACCCAAGCCACTAGGAAAAGCAGGAATTAATCTAATGCAGGAGTGTTTTACTCATGAACAATCAAGTTTATCATGTTCACAATTAAGCAGCTCCAGTGACCTAATAATCCATCCATCCATTATCCAACCCGCTATATCTGGGGTACTCATTTCTTGTTCTGTGTCTAAAGACATTAAATATTGTGTTATATATTCTTGTTAATGTAAAAGAGGAAAATGAATAGCATTGCGCTATATCCTAACTACAGGGTCACGGGGATCTGCTGGAGCCAATCCCAGCCAACACAGGGCGCAAGGCAGGAAACAAACCCCGGGCAGGGCGCCAGCCCACCACAGTGACCTAATAATATTACTTATTATTTGGCTGATGCCTTCATCTGAGACAAAATTGGTTTCTATTTCTTTTCTTTTTCCAAATAACAATTAATATTAAGTTAATTAATATTAAGTTTGAAATGACTTAAATCATAATCACACAAGAGGTTCACTACTCACCAGTTCAGAGAGTTATCTGAAAATATCACTAATATTTTCTCACATATATTAGGTCAGGGGTCACCAGTTCCAGTCCTAGAGAGCTACTGTGACTTCAGGTTTTCATTCTAACGCTTTTCTTAATTAGTGACCAGATTTTGCTGCTAATTAACTCTTTGCCTTAATTTTAATTGATGCACAACTTAAGACTCAGGCCCCTTAAATACTTCTTTTTTCCTTAATTAACAACCAAACAATATTAAGACACAAAATGTACCAACACATAAACAACAACCTGCGTCCATCACACAATAACTGAAAATAAAGAAAGGTGAAGGCCACAGTAATGTTGATCTGCTCAGGTCCACAAAACATTTTGACAGTTTTGGAAATGTCTACCATGGCAAAATGAGCGCCATGGAATTAAATAACGGGTTTAATCAGCAACGAGAATTGCCTTCAAATTAAGAAACTGAATGAAGTGAAGTTGGTTGGAGTTTTAGGCCCCAACTTAGTTACTCATCTGTTGGCTCACTTCACATCAAATTTATGTTTAGGTTCTGTTTAAGGAAAAAAATAATCAATTCAGCAGTCAGAGTCTCAAGAAAAGTCAATTAAAAGAAAGGGAAATAGTTAATTAGCAACAAAAACAGGTCACTAATTAAGAAAAGAGTTAGAATGAAAACCTGCAGCCACAGTAGCTCTCCAGGACTGGAGTTGGAGACCCCTGTATTAGGTAATCAAAAGAAAACAGAACAGAGGTAGAAGCCTGGCAGGCTTTTTTTTTTTAGAACTACATAAGTATATTGTTTAAAGAATTCTGAAGTAGCTTTGTTATTTCTTCTAGTTTTCAATAATATAAGAATTTCCCTACTGAGTTCTGGAGGGTGGGTTAGGATTCTTTCAAGCAGGACAAATAAATGAATACACAAGCAACACAGCACAGGAAATCACAGTTAATTTACTGATACATAATCTTATTCCTGCTGCTGTTACTCCAAAAGATTCCATTTAAGGATTAGGTATAATTGTAAGTCTGATAGTATCTGTGAGATTGGTGAATATTTTTTTACCAAATGGTGTTAATTTAGAATAATCCCATAACATCTGAGCTAGTAGGGCGGGTCCTTGATAGTATCATTTACAGAGAGATAGATAGATAAATAGATAGACACTTTATTAATCCCAAGAGGAAATTCACATACTCCAGCAGCAGCATACTGATAAAAAAACAATCCTATATAAAAGCGGTCGGGATTGTCCTTCCGTCCTGTGAGTGCTATGCAGGCGGGGAGTTTCACACACACCCCGTCCATTTTGAAATGCACGATGGGATTTGTAGTTTCGCTTTTCCAGGTAAAAGGTGATTTTCTACTCCAGACTGTGCGATATCTTCTTCTTCTTTCTTACTATATAAAAGCGGTTGGGATTGTCCTTCCGTCCCATGAGTGGAAAGCATAGCGGTATTCCACTTATTACAGACTTACTACTTGCAGCTTGTGGTATGAAGCGACATGATGTGAGCAGAGTTCTGGTGCTCCCAACGTTCCCTTGCTTTTGTGCGCGATGCACTGGAAAAATAGACAAAATTATGTCTCTGGAAATAATTAATGTTGATGGAGTACAAATGCCTCACCGCATAGTAAATATCAGGGGGGTTCAAAAGGGCGACCTCAATATAGAAAAAAAGTTTACATTTCATCACAAAAATAACGGAAACTATGAGTATTAAAGTAATACCGCTCAAATGCAATATAACCAAATTAATGAGTTTGTATAAAATATCAAATTGATCTACATATTGAATTGCCTTAAGAAGTGGTCAACTTAAAAGGCGGTCACATTAAAAGGCGGGTCAGCCTAGTATTAAGTTAAAGAGTGATAAAATGAAGGTTTAACAGTCAATAACCTTGTATAATATTAACATTTACCCCCCCCCCAGGTGGAATTGAAGAGTTACATAGTGTGGGGGAGTAATGATATCCTCAGTCTGTCAGTGGAGCAGGACGGTGACAGCAGTCTGTCGCTGAAGCCGCTCCTCTGTCTGGAGATGATACTGTTCAGTGGATGCAGTGGATTCTCCATGATTGACAGGAGCCTGCTCAGGGTTCAATCCTTCATATACAGTATTGTGGAGAATATCCATCTTGAAAGCTGTGTGCAATATTAATTAATGAATCCCTTTTTTCACTGATGCCTAAAATCACCTAGGTGTTCACAGTGGGAGATTAGTTGACAAAATCTAAAGTATCACTGACTAAAATGTATTAAAATTTATTTATAATTTTTTGTGGTCAACATTGTTATCAGATTGATGTAACACATGTTTGATACATTCAGTTTGCTTATTATTTTCTCAAAAATAGTCACACTTCAATTGGTTTTTTTTTGGTAGAGTAGTATATCAACAGAGACTTCTCTATTCTCACAAAAATGCAATTCTAAATGTCACACGTACAGAACGAACTAGAAGGGGAGTCATGTTACAAATGTTAACTTTGAAAATCCTCATAACACGTGAACACAGCATAAGATCAAAAGCCCCGTCTCTCTCTCTCTCTCTCTCTGTGACGCTGTGCTTATTCAGTCACAAATGGAGACGGTTTTTTAAAATGGAGCACCGTCTCTGTCTGTGCACAGCACAGGAGCTGAGAGAGAACACTGTCGGCTGGGAGTGCTGGTCAAACAGAAGTTGTGAAATCAGGAGCAAGGCCTCCCTTTTAGCTTCTTGGCTTCATGCAATACACTGACATTATACAAAAGGCTTTGAGATCAAGCACCCGGTAATTCTTACTGCTCTTGGCAGGGTTCTGACTGCTGAGGATTACACAGATGGTTTTATAATCAGACCCCCCGTCTCTCTAACCCATTTGGCTGGACATAACCTGCCGGATGTTACACAGTTCAATGAGGCAGGAGTCCAGTGTCTCTCTATTTCTGTGCTTAGCTGAGGTTCATAAAAATTACAAATGGCGTGAGAGATCACAGGCACAGCCTTGTTTTCTTTCCACGGTGCTTAGTTGCACGCAGGGCTTTTCTTTCTGTGGTCATCAAAGATCTCAGTGTCTGGACTTGGTAAACGTTTCTTTTTTCACCCACATGTTTATACTGCATATAAATCTGCCCTGCCTGCCAGCCACGTGGCTCTAATTACCAGCTTTTCCTGGTTCACATGATGGCTTGTTTTGATGTGGAGAAAGAAGTGCCTGCTCATTTGTGTCTTGGTGGACAGCACAGCAATCTGGCGGAGGGTTTATTGTTTAGATTAATTCTTTACAGACTGACCACAAATTCTTTAGATTCTGAGAGAAAGAAGTATCTTAAAATAATTCACTGCATTCCTCTGAAAAAGAAGGGCTTCTAGTTTTTCACATGCAGATACTCAGCTACATGTGTGTCCATCCCAACATAAGCAGACTAACTAAATGTGTGTAATACAGGAGCTCCGGGCAGATCTCCTAATTAATGATTTGGACTTTTTGAAAGACTGAAAATTCAAATAAATCTTAAATACATGGTGTTACAGATCAGTCAGTGCCAATTACTAGGCATTCAAGAAAGTATAGAGAAGCTGGCAGACAGATTCTCACTGGTGGGAGAGCTGGAGAGGTTAAAACATTCAACGAGGCTAAGGGCTTGAGCCCTTACTTACATACTTCGACAAGCCTCAAGAGGATTCTGTTATACTTGACATTTTATTTTATTTTTCTTGGGTTGTTTCCCTTAAGCTTCACACATGTTCAGTTTTTTTCCTTCATTCATAAAATCCATTCTCTTCATTTCCCTTTTGTGTAGCGTCTAAATTTAAAAGTTGTCTAATATTTTTAGACGCCATTTCCTTTGGTAAAAGGCCCTGCCATTTTATGAGGTTTGTGTTAATTGTTGCTGTGGCAACCTTCCCATGATACATTCAATTGTGTGACAATGACAATGATGTCATCAACAATGACAATTTCGTTCTTGTGTAGCCCAAAGGCACACAAGTAATGCTTCAATGGACTTTAAAAGTCTCCCACAGCCTTGACTCCCTAAGAAGACAAGAAAAACCTCTCAGAAAAGCCCAGTAGGAAAGTAAAGGAAGAAATCTTGCGAAGGGCAATTCAGAGAGGGACCCTCTTCCAGGTAGGTTGGGAGTGAAATGCATGTCAAAAAATGGGGTAAATACAACACATAAAACAGAACACAGAGCTAGATGGCCAATCTGTCATGGCCACCTTAGAAATACAATACAGCGGTACAAAGTACTTTGTTCTTACATGGCACTACTCACCCAGTGCAGGCGCAGAGAACCTCTACAATGCTCAGGGCAAATTGCAACAACAGATTAAACCACTCCCTAAATAAAGAATGTTCACGTATAAGGATACAGATTTGTTAAAATACATCAAAACCAAAGTAGAAACTAACAAAAATGAAAACCAAAATATCTGTCCACCAGCTAGTTGTAGAACCACAGCCAGATTGTAGGAAAGGAGTCAGAGACAAGGCAGACACCGTCAGAGTCCTGGAGACCTCCACCAACAAGCTGCCTCCCCCCTATTGGCCATTCTACAGCGGAGTCAGTGCTGAGCCGACCAATCTGACGAAAGGACCCTTCTACCCTGTGATTCCCGACCTTTAAATAAAACTGCTCAAAAAAATTAAAGGAACACTTTGAAAACGCATCAGATCTCAATGGGGAAAAAAACCAGCTGGATATCTATAGTGATATGAGCTGGGTAATTTGTTAGGAACGAAAGGATGCCACATCGTTTGATGGAAATGAAAATTATTAACCTACAGAGAGCTGAATTCAAAGACAACCCAAAAATCAAAGTGAAAAAATGATGCGGTAGGCTGGTCCATTTTGCCAAAATGTCATTGTAGCAACTCCAAATCGTACTCAGTGCAGTTTAATGATGAGTAGCAGAAAGTACAGTGTGTGATAATTAACATGTTCTATACAAGTAGTTTAGTTTTTTGTGTTTTTTAGGTTCAGGATTACAGATTTGAAGTGTATTTTGACAAAGTTTAATTTTTTTTGGTATCTTGTTTTAATTGTTTATGCAATACTCTGAGTAGTGCCATTCGACTAATTCAGTTGTATTTCTGACATCACATGAAGTGCCACTATAGATATGATGGCAGTCATAGTACTCACCATCGCTTGGTCAATACATTTACAGTTCCGTACAACTCTTACAGATGGTTTCAGTTTCGACTAGGCCCTAGCGCTAAGTTTCTTCACTCCTTTTTCACTTTGAGTTTCATGTCGGGTTCAGTGATTTGGTTTTGGTATCATGTGGTTGTTTTCTGTGTCAGTAATGACCCCAGTCTACCCTCAACTAAGATTGTTGGCTTGTGTTTTCATCGCTCACTGCATTTCTGCTCACAGAAATCTCAGGAGGTCCTCTGTCTCATAACAAAATGACACCAACAGTGTTTAGATTGCAGGGAACACTCCTTCATCCTCGAAGTGACCAACTTCTTCCTTCAGCGCTCTTAACTAACTAGGGCTGCACTTTTGGTCTGTCAGGGCAGGATGGTGAATTGATTTATGGCTGCAATTACCTCAATGTGCATGATATAATTGCCATTTTAGAGTTTCATGAACAGCGTCTAACAGCATAAGTCTCATGAAAGTGACTGTTCTGCATGATACTACTCAGAAGTACAAGGTGCAATGGCTTTTGTTTGTAAACTGCTTATGTGTGTAACTACTTAAGATATTCATATCTGATAACATTCTCCACAGCTATTTTATTCTAATAATAATAATAATAATAATTCTTTGAATTTATATAGCGCTTTTCTCACTACTTAAAGTGCTCAGCAATTGCAGGTTAAGGGCCTTGCTCAAGGGTCCAACAGAGCAGTACCTTTTGGCATTTACGGTATTCGAACCAGCAACCTTTCGATTGCCAGTGCAGATCCCTAGCCATAATACTCCATAATATCACAATAAGATTTCAGTGTTTAGCCCACACTTCAGATCTTCAGGATCTCCCTGATTACCATGGGGGAAGTTTGCACACTGAAAATAAAGCCCATGTCACATTAGATGACTTTTCTATGCCTTCATTTAAAAAAATCTTAGCCAGCCAGAGGCAGTCAGCAGTGCGCTCCCGTGAAGTCAATCGTCTACTGTGACATACCTAATGACTGAAATCCACCAATCTGAAGCTGGCTAGGATAAAATCAAACAGGTTTGATTTGCTTCTTGGAGAAAATGGGGTGGCAAGCTCTTTTCGTGCAATAGTTGAGAACCAATCAGCGTTCACAATGCATCGAATGTAGCGAAGAAGAATAAGCAACACGTGTGTTTTGAATCTCACAAATAGAAGAGAAACTCATCTGTCTTATGTCTCATGTTTTATGTGCTAAGAGAAAAAAGAATACAATAAAAAAGAGCCAAGACTGCAGCTGAATGCATCACTGCTGTTAGCCCTTCACACAATGCCGGTACACCACCAGCTTTGTCAGGCAGCAATGGGGCTATGGACCTCACAAACAAAACAGAAGCTCATCAGCTTGATGTCCCATGTTTTATATACTATAAAAGAATGGAAAAACAAAACAATGCACAGAGATTGCTGCCAAACCTGCTCTAGTTGTTAGTACTCTGTACACCACCCTTTCTGTCGGGTTGCACACAATTAGCTGTCAAGAAATGGAGCTGAAAGATCAATGCTCAGTTGGTTAATGTGACCCTGGCTTTAAATTCAGTCATGTGATTTGACATGGTGCTGCAACACGATTCGCTTCTACAGCTGGCAAATCTGACATACCCCACGACTAAAAGTTGTGTAATGTGACATTGGCTTAACTCATCTCATAAGCTGCCAAGAACATCTTGACATACCACCAACTGAAAGGGACACTCACAGTATAATTTGATTTATGTTGTCAGTCAATCGATCAAACTTTATTTTAAATAGCACCCTTCATAGATATTATTGTTACAAAATTAGACCACAATTCAACATAACAAGTATAGTATCATTTAAAACAGACTTTGAAATGTCTTCACAAACACATGCAAGCTAACAGTACATCAGAGTAGACTGACAGTAAACAGTACAGTAGAATCAGAATCAATACCTTAGGGGCAGAAGATTCAAATAACAGAATACCCAATTTAAACGCTGGAGAAAAAGCAACCTTCAATTGTTTTTTGACCTGCACAGAAAGATCAGGTGAGAAGGTTGACTTCAAAGGATTTTAGCTGTATGGCAATTGGCAAAATGTACGTAATACAGGAACTATATAAGAAAGGGCAGAGCTGGTTATTTTGCCTTAGGAGACTGCATTCCTTTAATGTGGGACGTGACCCCCTAGAGGTCGTAGCAAAAGCAGGGAATTAAAACGAAACTGAGAGCCATTATGAACAATGCTGCATATCCTCTCTGTGACACACTAACACTGAGGACTTCAAGGCAATGAATTATTCAGCAGAAGTGTGTAAAGAAACGCTACGGGGGCTCCTTCATACAAACAGTAATACATCTACATAATGCCTCACGGGGACTGTAACCTTTTTTCTGCTTTATAGTCATTTTGGTGGGTGTTTAGACCAATGTATGTGTGTATATTTATTTATTTGTTTGTTTGTTTGTTTGTTTCTTTCTTTCTTGGGCGGCACGGTGGTGCAGTGGTAGTGCTGCTGCCTCGCAGTTAGGAGACCGGGTTCGCTTCCGGTCCTCCCTGCATGGAGTTTGCATGTTCTCCCGTGTCTGCGTGGGTTTCCTCCCACAATCCAAAGACATGCAGGTTAGGTGGATTGCCGATTCTAAATTGGGCCTGGTGTGTTTGTGTGTCCTGCGGTGGGTTGGCACCCTGCCCAGGATTGGTTCCTGCCCTGTGTTGGCTGGGATTGGCTCCAGCAGACCCCCGTGACCCTGTGTTCAGATTCAGCGGGTTAGAAAATGGATGGATGGATGTTTGTTTCTTGGTTTATGTAGTTATCTATCTGCCTACCTATTTATGTATTTATTTATTCAAAGAACTCCCCCCTGGGGACAAATAACGTTCTATCTATCTATACCTATTGTGGGGTAAAGCTCAGACACAGACGTGTAGACATGATGTTTTCACCACACACATTTATTTTACACGATATTTACAATTATCAAAGTGCACAAACCCAGTGCCACAGCACCAATCACCCCTTAAGTCCTGGCCTTCTCACAATGCCTTTACTCTTCTCTGGTCCGCCTCTACTCCTCTCCTCCGAGCTCTGTCCTCTTCCACCCGACTCCAGCCATCGAATGGAGGGAGGTGGCCCCTTTTATATCCACCCGGATGTGGTCCAGGTGTCCTCCAGTAATCTTCCGCCGGCACTCCCGTGTGTGGCGGAAGCACCGGCTGTGTACCCTGAAGCACTCCGGGTGTCCCCAATCCTCTTCCCCCCAGCACTTCCGGGTGTGGCGGAAGTGCTGAGGTCCAGGGCTCTCCAGGAATTGGGGCACCCCCTGGCGGTGACCACGGGCCCCTACAAGGTCCCCAAAGCAACCAGGGCGGTCGCCCCCTCGTGGTCTGGAGGAGGTGCAAGCCCTCCTCCGGTCCTCCTGGGCGTCCTGGCTGGGTAGCAGCCCCAGCCACTCGCCACACTATCTATCTATCTATCTATCTATGGTGATGAGTAGTCTGACATGTTGAAAATGTAAGCAGTGGAATTTTATCTACTCTTTTACATCTGAATATATGAGACTATGGCCAGCCTGGGCACAAAACATGTCACTTATTATCTCAGCTTTGATTCCCTGGATGCTTAAGGATTGTTTTGGACATTTTAGTTGTCTTCCAATAGCAGAATGGTGATCTTTATAGTGAGGGATATTCTGAAAACACCCATTTCAAGGGAAACCCAATGTAGGGTACTCAGCAGTGTTCAAGTCAATTTTCCACTAGTTATCCTCCTGCCTCTTAGGCAATATTTTGTGTCTGCCGATGTTGGCAGTAATTATTACAGAGGCTGTTTCTGTGGATTTCTTGATTGTGCTTTGAATGCCACACCCTGAAACCTGAAACTGCACCTTCTCAATTACTGTCATATCTATTCAGGGGATCAGGGAGACAACTCATGTGAATAAAGTCAGACTGACTATTACTAATATGTATTTATTTCCTACTTGATGGAAGTGCTAGTTTTGTTTTTATAGTGTGTATATCATATGTTTATGCCTCCTTTAGTAGGATTATGGTTGAGCAGCCCCCTTTTGGCTTACCCTTCACTTTGCTGGAGATTTATGTTTTGTTGTTTTGCATTTCCAACTCAGTGGACTCAAAGCATATTTGCTTGATGGTGGGTCTACCTATTTTACTTATGTAAGCTTAAGAAGTTGTCAGAACTGAAACGAGGAATCACAAAGTGCTGCACTAGAATGACTTCAGCAGCTTCCATGACTGCAGACCAAATCAGCCATAAAGCAGGGCAAAAGAAAGCTTGGTGTCTGCTTCAAGATGCCTGTGAGAGAACAGCCAAAATGGTGTCACATGCTGGCAGGTTGCAGCTTCCCATACAGAGGAGATAAGAAGCAATTGATGTAAAACAAAAGAAAACACAGAGCTGGTGGGGTGTGAGCTCCTTTTTTACCCCCAGTTCATCAATCCGCCAGTTTAAATGGAGCTGTATGGAAACTATTACACCAGCAAAGCACCATTCAGGTAGAGCTGGCAGGGTGTGTACTTATCCTTTTATTAATTTGTATAATATGTGTTAATATTCAATTAGGTTTTAAAAAAAGAACTATATTTTTAGTAAGCATAAATAATCAAAAGAATAGGAAAGAACAATGGAAAAAAATGATGGATGGATGGATCTTTTTTGTTTGCTTTGTTGCGTGACCCAGATCCAACTCTGGTTCTGCTTAAACAGCAAATCTGACAACACTTTTAAGACTCTTGCATTGAATTATTTTGATAACCCTGGCTTTGTAAAAGTGTTACCTAAAAGATGTAGGGATAGTTGCATTATGTGTAGCACAGTTACCTCACTGCTCCAAAGTTCTTGGACCTCATTTATAAAGCTTGATTAGACACAAAAGGGGGCTTGAAACGTGCCAACACAACTTTCCACGCAAATGTCAGGATTTATAAAAGAAAACTTGACAGGGAAACATGCGTATATTTACGTTTAAAGTCAATTTGCAGCACTGTCCAGTTCTCCTAACGTAACTGAAGCAATTTATTGCACTCATTTTGCAATAAGAGCACCAAGGAGGGGCCGTGACATTCCATTAAAGCACAAGTCATCTATGATGCCAAGATGTGTTTGACATCTCAGTGGTTAGTCAGTGGCCTGGACCAACCCATGATTCATTCATTTTGATACAAAGCAGCTTTGACAGACATGATGATGCTGTTCATGGTGGCTGACTTGTTGGTAAGGCAACTGACTGAACATTCAGTTTTTCACATGGCCTGTGCTATTCATTGTAACAGCAGTCATGTCATTACATGTGCCAGATAATTGTGGCTACCCACTCAGACACTGGCATCTTACCCCAGAATGCAGTGGAGAGGCACTGTAATGCCACACTTGATCTTATGTTCTCAGTTGCTGGTTGCTCTTTAATGGAGGTGGTGGGGTCTCGATGTGTCAGGAGGGAGGCTGCTGTATCAGCCAATGAAGTTCTGCAATATCGTGATTGTTTATGTATGATGTTGATTATCATGCTCCATAAATGGATGTTTCAGGGCGTCGTTCACATCTGCACATATATAAGGTGATTGTGTTTTATAAAGGGTAAATTGCGTAGAAATATGCGTACACCAGATTTAAAAAATCTGATTTTTTTGCCATCTGCATTTTCAATTTTTTCTGGCACACATATGCGTTTGCAGTCCAATGCACGCTAAGTTTTGTAAATGAGGCACATTGGTTTGAATCTCCAGCAGCCTTTATACAGAGTTTGCACCTTCCCCTGGTGTTTGTGTGGCTTTTCACCCGCATCCAAAAGTTAATCAGTGACTCGAAACTGGCCATGCAAGTAAGTGTAAAACTGCGCATGAGCAGGCCCTGTGATGGACTCCTGCCCAGGCCTGCACGTGTAATGAACTGGATTTGACGATAGATGGATAGAAATGTTTGTAGTTTCTATATGGCTTTACAGTAAAAATTCTTACAAACTTATTTCCTTTTTACAGTATTGTTGTTGTACATTCAGGTCCTGAGCTTAAAAAATCTTCCTGATATTTTTGTGCACATTTAAACTGAACTAGCAGGGATATCTGGCACTGTCCATCGAGTGGAAATAAAAGTGCAGGTGCGGTCACTAAATAAATATCCTTGGGAGAAAAATGTTTGCACCAAACTAGAATTTCATTAGCTAAACCCATCACGGCAACTTTGCGTACCTATGCCAAACCCCAGGAGCACTTCCAACAAGTGCAAGTGCGGTCACAAAATTGATTTTTCCAAGTAGAAAAATTTTGGAACGAAGCATCTTCTTGTAATGATCAGTCTTTATTTAAGATTACCAGTAGTTTAAATTTTTATACCTCAACATAATCCATAAACCGTATTAGGAAGATATTACCTTTAACAAATTCCATATGTCATCAGTTGCATGCTTTCAGTAAAACTCTGACTGCTCATTCTGGAATCATATGTAACAGATTAATGAAGCTGTTGCTATTATCATTCAGTGAAACAAACTATAATTTCACTAAGTAAACCCACCATGGGCAGCAACTTTGCATTCCTGCGCCAAACACAAAAAATGCCTCTCAAGCGCACTTCGATAATCAAACACAAGTGGATCATTAAATACATTTCTGCAAAGGGAAACAATTTGGAATGAAGCACAGTTTGTGGTCTTCGCCTGTACAGATGGGGAATCTGTGCAAATCTGACAAAAACAGGATCAACAGAGTGGATTTGCATACCGGACAAAAACACCAACACACATGCAGCATTATATATTAGGTGATAACGAAGAAATAATAAACAAAAAACTGCTTCCTAAAACTCAAGTACATTATTCAATTGACGCAATCATTCTTCATCTCTTTGTAGTATAATTCAGATATGATCTGAAAGTTTCCAGTTCAGCACATCTTTTCATTGTACAACATACAGGGTCCTGCAAGGTCATGAAACCTGATTGCCAGTCAGTCAGTCAGTCACTGTCCAACCCGCTATATCCTAACACAGGGTCATGGGGGTCTACTGGAGCCAATCCCAGCCAACACAGGGTGCAAAACCTGGTGCCACAGGTTTTATCAGTCAAACTCTAGCAGAATCTAGACATGCTCTAGAGGAAAAGGCTCTTTCAGATATTATATCCCTTTCCAATTTACCACAAGTGATTTTATCAAAAGTGCTGGGGTCAATGTTTAGAAAGTTGCAAAGCAAATTAGATGATTTATATTAAACTAGCCATGTGCACCCAACTACGTTGCGCGTGTTAAAGTTGTCTGTGAAGGGCTCCCTGTTCAAATGCAGCTGTCAGCCATGAACTGGGCCCAAAGCATTATGATTTTTTATAAGGGAAACAAAATTACAAAAGAAAACCCTTGGACATTGATTCGATAAAAACGGCCTACTCGGAATCACTGTCCGAATAGTAATTACGCTTGTATGTGGTGGTGTAGGAGCATTTCTGCTTCTGTCCGTTCACAGTCCGTCTCGTTTTCACGAAGCTATCGTTTCCTCTCACAATGTCTTCTCAACCTTTCTGCTTTGTGGCAATCCAAAGAGTAAGGCAATATACATGGAGCAATGGTTATAAAAGGGGGACACATAGGTATCCAGGCTCTTTAAAGCATAAATAGGGATCACTTCACTGACATGTGAGCAAGCCACGGTACAACTGTGAGACGGCACTCGCCGGCTACATTGTAACAATAATAATTCCCAGAACGTGCTGTTACGTTGTCATTCATTTTACCCACTGTCTTTCTTTCATTCATATGTTACGTAGGCACGTACCTTTTAACTTGCAATCTCATTCTCTAACCAGGCCTCAGGAGCTAACCAGCGTAACACTGTCCACCACCCCTTTCGTTATTCCGGCACATTGTTGACATCCGTGAGTAACAACAACGTACTAAACTGGAAGGTGGTCTATGCATGCGTGGAATTCGCGGACAAACAAAGATCAAGATCTAAATGAAGATCTCTTTAGTTAATTTAAAGCACAACAATTTGTTTAGTTTGAATGTCTGTGTTTTGAGGTGTGACTGGAGTACTACAGTCTTCAGTAGTATAAGCCTGGAGGAGATTCTTAATGCAATGCCTATGTTTTAGCTGTCTCTCTACTGCCATCTAGTGCTTCCTCTAATTCATTTGTGGACAAACAAAGATCAAGATCCAAATGAAGATCTCTTTAGTTAATTTAAAGCACAACAATTTGTTTAGTTTGAATGTCTGTGTTTTGAGGTGTGACTGGCGTACTACAGTCTTCAGTAGTATAAGCCTGGAGGAGATTCTTAATGCAATGCCTATGTTTTAGCTGTCTCTCTACTGCCATCTAGTGCTTCTTCTTCTAATTCATTTGTGGACAAACAAAGATCAAGATCCAAATGAAGATTATATATAGAGATGAGACCAGAGGGGGTTTACATTAGGTCTAAACAGAAATGGACAGAGCCTGGAGAGCAAACCTCTGCATACTTCTTGGAAAAACCTCCACAAAGCTTAATTGAGGTTGGTAGTTGAATATTCAAGGAACTGTTACTGAATTTCCAAATTTTAGGCCCATTAGTATACATGGTCACTCAGTCATTTTCCAGCCCGCTATATCCTAACACAGGATCACAGGGGTCTGCTGGAGCCAATCCCAGCCAGCACAGGGCGCAAGGTAGGAACAAATCCCGGGCAGGGCACACACACACTCACACCAAGCACATACTAGGGACAATTTAGGATTGCCAATGCACCTAACCTGCATGTCTTTAGACTGTGAGAGAAAACCAGAGCACCAGGAGGAAACCCACGCAGACACGGGGAGAACATGCAAACTAATTCTATTAAAGTGATGAGGTTAATGAAATACCCTTGGCAAAAAGAGCTTACGAATATATGTAAGAATACTGAGTCCATTGTTTACTAGGTGGTCTCTCTGTATTCAATGTGTATATGGTATAAGTAACCTTGAAGTGCACATATACACTGCCTATGTAGAGTATTCACTTGTAGGAAGTTTTCACATTTAATTGTTTTACAAGACTAAATCACAGTGGATTTAATTTGGTCTTTTCATATCAGTTAACCAAATATTTGCAAAGTGGTCCAAATTCATTACAAATATAAAACACAAATTAATGAATCCAGTTAAGTATTCACTTCCTTCAATATGACACTCCTAAATCATCACCGGGACAGCAAGTTGGATTAGACATCCCAGAATTAGCTGAGTGGAGAACTCCTGTGTAGGGTTTCTATTGACTGGAGTCTGAATGCACCTTATGTGGAAGAGCTGACTTGTGATGAGTCAGTATGGTGGCCTAACCAACACAATGAAGACAAAAGAACATTCCAAGCAACTCTGAAGAGGTTGAGAACTGTCTTCACTTTGACATCAAAGAATCATTTTCTATTGATCAGTGACAAAAAGGCCACATTAAACCCACTTAGATCTCTGCAAAGTGGTCCAAATTCATTACAAATATAAAGCACAATTTAATTGAACACAAAAGTATTCACTTCCATCAATATTGCACACTTAAATCAGGACTGCTGCAGCCATTTGGTTTAGAAGTTCTGGAATTAGCTCAATGGAGGTCACCCGACTGTAGTTTCTGTTGATTGGAGTCTCAATGCACGTTATCTGGGAGGGCCGACTTGTAGTGAGTCAGTGTGGTGGCCTAACTTATACAATGAAGACTAAAGAACACTGCAAGCAACTGTGTCTTCACTTTGACATCAACAAGTCTTGACCATTGTCATAAAAGCCAAAATAAAACCCACTGAGATTCAAAGTTCAAATGTGAAAATCCCCAAGGTGGTGAATACTGTTTAGAAGTTCTTTACATTTTGAGTGTAAGTACTGTGAAATACCATATGTTATGACATGTACATTTAGAAAAATTGCCAATACACTGTAGTTTTATTTATCATTGTGTTCTATATTGTTTTTAGGACTTTTTTGAATGTCTGGCTTAATCATTTTAAATAATTAGAAAAATGTAGACAAAAACAGGCCATTCAGCCCAACAAAGCCCACCAGTCCTATCCACTGAATTCTCCCAAAATAACATCAAGTCTAGCTTTAAAAGCCCCTAAAGTCTTACATACTACTTGGTATCTTATTCCATGTGTCTATTGTTCTCTGTGTGAAGAAAAACTTCCTAATGTTCATGTGAAATGTTGCCTTAACAAGTTTCCACGTTTTCTTGATGAAACTCATTTTAAAGTCACAGTCTCAATCACTGTACTAATTCCTGTCATAGTTTTAGACACTTCCGTCATGTCTCTTCTTTCTGAAACACATTAACCTGTAGACATGTTTTATATTGTCACCTGGACGATAGCTGCTATGCCAGTTTTGGCTTCTAGATGTACAGCTCTGCACCACTGTTGAACGCTGTACTGTATGTCAGTGGTCTCAAACTCCAGTCCTGGAGGGCCATAGTGGCTGCAGGTTTTCATTGTAACCCTTTTCTTAACTGATGACCAGTTTCACTGCTAATCAACTCCTTTTCCTTTCATTTTAATTGACTTGTTTTTTAAGATTTGTTCCCCTGAATTTCTTAATTGCTCCTCTAAATTGCTTCATTTCTTTCCTTAAATGGCACCCAAATAGAAATGAAATGTGAAGTGAGTGAGCCAACAGAAGTCAGGCCCTCAAACTCCAACCAATTTCACTCCAACCAGTTTCTTAATTAGGCAGTGAGTCTTGTTGCTAATTAAACCCGTTAATTCTATGGCTTGTTGCTGCTCTCATTGTGCAATAGCAGACATTTCCGAAATTATTGATTTTCTCTTTTCTAAGAGCTCTGTTAAATTGTTTTGTGGACCTGAGCAGATCAACATTCCTGAGACCTTCACCCTTCTTTATTTTCAGATATTGTATGATGGACACAGTTTGCTGGTCCTGTTAGTTTGACAGCTGATTAAGGAAAAAGAAGCAATTAAGGCACGGGTGTCAAACTCCAGGCCTGGAGGGCCGCAGTGGCTACAGGTTTTCATTCTAACCCTTTTCCTAATCAGTGACCTGTTTTCACTGCTAATTCACATTTTAATAGCCCTGTTAGAAGGATTCAGTCCTCTGAATTGATTTGTTTCCTCATTAAAATGCAGCCAAACAGAAATGAGACATGAAATGACCAACTAAACTGGGGTTTCAAACTCCAATTAATTTCTTAATGAGAAGCCAATCCTTGCTGTTGATTTAACTCATTATTTAATTCCACGGCTTGTTGTTACTCTCGTTCTGCCACAGCTGACATTTCCAAAACTGTTGATTTTCTGTTTTTCATAAGAATATCGTCAAAGTGTTTTGGTGAGTTGAGAGACCAACCTTACTGAGACCTTCACCTTTTTTTATTTTCAGATATTGTGTGATGTGGCAGCTTGTTTTGTGTCTCGTTATTGTTTGGCTGCTAATTAAGGAAAAAGAAACAACTAAAGGGCCTGAGTCAAGTTAATTAAAAGAAGTAAGTAGCAGCAAAAACTGGTCACTAATTAAGAAGACGGTAAGAATGAAAACCTGCAGCCACTGTGGCCCTCCAGGACTGGAGTTTGACACCCCTGAGTACGGGGATTAGGTCTTCAGGAGCAAGTCAATTAAAATTAATTCAAAAGAAGTTAATTAGCAGCAAAAACAGGTCACTAATTAAGAAAAGGGTTAGAATGAAAACCTGCAGCCACTGCGGCCCTCCAGGACTGGAGTTGGAGACCACTGATGTATATTGTATAATGAGAAGCCCTGTGCTCAGCTGGACACTTTCAGCTCACTTTTATTATATTGTGTAGAGTTATGAAGCGATGGTATTTGTACTTTTGTGGTAAGAAGTGAGGCTTATTTTTTGTTATTAATTACATGTGTAAATGCAAGAAACTTTTTGTAAATAATACTATTATTGTGTACAATTATGGTATCTTGAAGTATGTACAGTTAACAAAAAGGAGCAAATGAAACTTTTCAAAATTAATGGAAAAATCAATTAAATCAAGACATTTATAGGAAAGGATAAAGCAGCAAATGTTAGGTTTAAACAGCGCAGGCCTGTCCTGTTAACTAAGTGACTCTTTCATTTTTAGCCATTTTAGCCACAGAGGAGAAAGGTCCAAAAAGACACTCCTGATGCTGGGGAGCCAAAGAGTCCGTCTTTACAGGAGTGGAGTTGGAGTCAAACAAGCAGCCTGCTGTTCCCGAATCATAGCACAGATCTCGGGGTTCATGGAATCCATGAAGCGCCGGCTGTTTGACTTCACATTTACTTCACAGGCTTTGATATGTCTTCAAATACAGAAAAAGGACTGTTTCAACTTTGCCAAGACTCACAAGCAAACCTTCCTGTTGTTTTGAAAGTAAGTATCCGGGGAGGTTATATACAAAATAAACTAGCAGCATACAGGGCTGGCTTGTGTAGGCCAGGATTCCCGAGAGGCAAATGTATGTGGAGCTGCAGTCTCCTTAGGGCACAACTGACCACACAGGAGTCATCAAAACATGTAGACTGGGGTCTCTAAGGGGACTTACTGTATGTGCTTTATATTTGTGGAAATGTGTGCTGTCTGGTTATAAGAGGCCAGTGCAGTGGCATGATGAATGTACTTGAAAGTTGTACTTAGTAAGCTTTAATCCAAAATAGTTTACAAATCACAAATCCTCATTATTACTACATTAAATGTGTTCTGAGTTGGTACATTTGTAGGTTAAGTAATTTGCTCACAGGTTCAAATAATCTCATCAACATAAGTAATCCCCTCCAAGGCTGAATCTCTACTTCCTCCTAATTTCCCAGGCTTTTCCTCCAGTTGGACTTCTGGTTTACATGAGCGTGGAGGACTTTGAGCTGGAGCAGAACGGTGGTGAAAATAAACTGTGGATTTGTTATAATAAGAAGTGCAGCTGCAGAAAGAATGTTAACATCATGTGAAATAAGTAAAGAAGGCAAGAATGCAATCGAATAAGGCCAGCGTTAAAGAAGGAAAAATAAAAACACCTCAAAGATCAAAAACTGGGGAGGGTATCTGAAGAACTAAAGAACTGACGGTAAGAACAAGTGACTGGTCACACTTAGAGTCCTTAACCATTCTGCAACCTTTCAAAGCATACAAACCCTCCAGTTAAAAATAAACAGATGTCATGTGGCTGTGTTTAGTTAACATTGCTGGTCAACAGTAGATGTGTTTAGCCCCGGTACTCCATTATAAACAAATTAAATGCTTTCACCAGGATAGATTTACCTGAATTACATAGTATAATCTCTCAACTGAAACCCTCCACCTGTCCTTGACCCAATACCAACAAGGTTTTTCAAAGAAATATCAGGCGTGCTAATTGACAATATTCTTGACATAGTTAATTTTAGACTCATTTCTAACCTGCCCTTCTTAAGTAGAATTCTAGAGAAGGCAGTCATTATGCAGTTAAATGACCACCTCAATAAACATGCTATTCTTGATACTTTTCAGTCAGGTTTCAGAACAAATCACAGCACAGAAACTGCACTCGTTAAAGTAGTAAATGACTTGCGGGTAAATGCAGACAGAGGCCATTTATCTGTTCTCATCCTCTTAGATCTGAGTGCTGCATTTGACACCATTGATCATAATATTCTTAGAAATCGCCTTAGTCAATGGGTGGGCCTCTCTGGCAGTGTCTTAAATTGGTTTGAATCCTACCTGGCAGGGAGAACATTCTTTGTGAGTTGTGGTAATCAAATCTCAAAGACACATGATATCGATATGGTGTTCCACAAGGCTCTATCCTGGGTCCGCTGTTATTCTCAATCTACATGCTTCCGTTAGGTCAGATTATCTCAGGTTACAACGTGAGCTACCACAGCTATGCTGATGACACACAGCTGTACTTATCAATAGCACCTGATGACTCCGACTCTTTCGATACACTAACACAATGTCTTACTGGTATTTCTGAATGGATGAATAGTAATTTTCTCAAACTAAATAAAGAGAAAACTGAAATTTTGGTAATTGGCAATAATGGATTCAGTGAGGTTATCAGAAATAAACTTGATGCACTAGGATTAAAAGTTAAGACGGAAGTAAAAAATTTAGGGGTAACTGTTGACTGTAATCTGAATTTTAAATTGCATATTCATCAGACCACTAGGACAGCATTTTTTCACTTAAGAAACATAGCAAAAGTTAGACCTCTTATATCATTGAAAGATGCTGAGAAATTAATTCACGCTTTTGTTTTCAGTAGACTAGATTACTGTAACGCACTCCTCTCAGGACTACCCAAAAGAGGCATAAATCATTTGCAACGAGTGCAGAATGCAGCTGCTAGAATCCTAACTAGGAAAAGAAAATCCGAACACATTTCTCCAGTTTTGATGTCACTACACTGGTTGCCTGTGTCATTCAGGATTGACTTTAAAATACTGCTTATGGTTTATAAAGCCTTAAATAATCTCGCTCCATCTTATATATCGGAATGCCTGACACGTTATATTCCAAATCGTAACCTTAGATCTTCAAATGAGTGTCTCCTTATAATTCCAAAAGCTAAACTTAAAAGAAGTGGTGAGGCGGCCTTCTGCTGTTATGCACCTAAAATCTGGAATAGCCTGCCAATAGGAATTCGCCAGGCAAATACAGTAGAGCACTTTAAAACACTGCTGAAAACACATTACTTTAACATGGCCTTCTCATAACTTCACTTTAGGACCATTCTACGTTTTTCTGTCCACCCTGGCCATCGGACCTTACTCTTATTCTATGTTAATTAATGGTCTGGAACCCCTACTATTTTTTTTTTATTGTGTCTTCTATTTTTCTATTCATTTTGTAAAGCACTTTGAGCTACATTTTTTTGTATGAATATGTGCTATATAAATAAATGTTGATTGATTGATTGAGTAGGGAGCATAGCAAAGGGTTACAGTGATGGATTGAAAAATAATAATGGGTGTAGACTGACCTGGACAACATGTCTACAGTCCAGTATTGTATCCACTAGACCACATACATGTTTGACAGGTGAATGATATAAAAATGCATTTAAAATGCAAAAAAATAAAAAGCAACACTGCTGCTTAGTATCACAAAAATCACGTAACTTGCTAACATAAAGTAATGACAACACAACACCTAAGATATGAGGTACCACCCTGGAAGAAGAGGAGGCACTGTTACTAACAGTTTTATCTCCTTTTTTCCTCACAGCCTCAAGAAACCGCCCCTTAAGGACAATGGAGCCAACAAAGCCACGCCCCTTCTGGTCTGAAAGGGAAGATGGTATCTCATTTGGATGCGACCTCATTAGACAGAGACATTCTCAGAGAATCCCATGTGACCAGTTTAAAAGATAGCTGGCCTCTGATTACAGTGCAATGAAGCGCATTTTTCATTTAAAGTTTTTTTTTAATTATTTGAACTAGGGGGTTCCTCCTTGGTCGCTTCACTTTGCGTCTCTGCCGCTTGCGTTGTGAAGAGGGGGGCTGAACGCACCCCAAGGAGACGCAGTCGCTCCTCCAAAATCCCCTCTTAAATGGTGATACAATGGGAAACAAAAAGGTTTTTTTTACTTCCTCTTTGCTCGATCAGCTGCTGGCTTGCTGCTGATGCTGCCGTGCCACGTGATCTGCATCTCACACACACTTCAAACACTTAAAAACCTGTACAGAAGCTGTCCTACTCTTTGTCTCTTATTTCCAGCCCCGGGCGTGGTTAAATCTTTTGGTACAAAGTCTTGTGTCACAGGAAGTGAGTTCTTGATATTTTATAAAATTTTATAATTTAAAAACGGAATAAGAATCTGAAAATCTAACAACATCACATTAAAGTTTGATACATTCTGAAAAGAATGATACCAAACATACTGTATATATGCAGGTTTTAATATAAGCCTGATTTAAAGTGTGACAAAAAATGTGACATAAAAATGTCAGATTAAATTGTTGCATAAAATCGTTGCACTTTTAGGCTTACGATTTTATATATAGAAAGTAGATTAAATGGGACTTTGCCCAGTTAGTATCCAAATTATTCTTGGATTTGCCATGCCATATCATTCACTCTGCATTGTGTACAATGTATATTTGTGTTGGAATTACATAAAAAAACATATACAAAATATGACACAAAAATGTCTTCTTGTATTGATAAGATTAATGGTAGGTTCAGTTATTTGGTACACTGTATTAATCCCCAAGGGGAAATTGTCATTTCACATGACCTTTGGAGGTCAGAGCATAGGATCAGCCATTGTACAGCAACCTTGGAGCAATTTTCAGGTTAGGGGGCCAACAGAGTAGGATCCCTTCTGACAGTAACAGGATTTGAATCAGGAACCTTCCAGACACCAGCACTGATCCTTAGCCTCAGAGCCACCTACCTCAACATTAATTTATAAACTACTCACAGGAGTACCTGGCGTTGCCCGGCAATCTATAACTGGTGAATTTCCCAAATGAAAGAAACAGAACATAGATACAGAACGAACAGTTTTCTGATTCACATTTTATTGTAAGTTCCTCTACTTTGGATTGGAGTCTGCTGTGGCGTTTGAGACGCCCTTGAAATAGACATTTCTCTGGCATCTGAAATGGACCGTGGAATTGTACGTCTTTTTTTCGGTGATATGGGTATATTCACGTAAAGCAGAAGAATTATAATGTGTTACATGGTATTACATACGGAATACGCACCACAGTGAGATGAATTTACTTTATTTACACTACGTCGGAAAGCGAACAAATCATAGACACATATAGATAGACGCTGCATTCACTGTGTTGCCCAGTCGGCACGATACGTCAGCGTGTCTGCCCTAATGCGAGTGGCAAAAGTGCCATTTAAACTAATACAGGTGGACGTGGAAACCGGGTTTTCTGATGAAAAAGCAATAACGTTTAAAACAGTATCGTTTACATACAACAGATTTTGGCGAATCGTTTAAATATAATTATTTATATCCATGTATACACTAATAAAGGCAATTATTTAATAATACACCCTTCTCGCTCACTCACATCCTCATCTGCAGCTGTACTGTCAGTACCACACGCCAGACTCTACTTCTATGGGAGCTCGAGCGTCTCTCATAGTGCTCCTGAACTCGGGAATTCTCTTCCGACTCATATACGTCAGCTCGATTCAATAACACATTTTAAAACACTGAACTTACTGTTTGTTATCTGCTCGAACCAACACCGACTTACAATACTCGGCCGTCTAGCGGCGTCACTGTAGCATTTGAACATTCTTAGCCAATTAGCGTCCGCGTTTGCCACGTTATGTTCTAACTACAGAGGCAGAGTCCCATTGCATAGTTCTAACTCAGGGGTGGGCAAAGTCATTCCTGGAGGGTCGCAGTGGCTACAGGTTTTTGTTCTAACCCAGTTTCTTCACAAGAAGCACTTATTGCTCAAGTAACACTTCTGCTTCAATTTATTTTTCTTGCTCGTTAAGATTTTGAACCCTTATTGCTTATTTTAGTCTTAAACAGCTGTAGTGATGGTTTTTAATTGCTTCTTTTTAGAAATCAGAGGCAAATGACAAAAGAAATTCAGCATTTCTCCATTTAGCTGGTTTCCATGTACACCTGTGTGTGTTTATCATGCACTATTGGGTTTAATTAAATACTTGGAATGAAAATGAAGAGAAAAAAGTGAATGACTGAGACTCATCTGTTTTAGACTTCAAATGATTTGGATGATATCGTTACAAAGGAAAAAAAATCTAGGATATGAGAATGACCTGACATGGCTGAGTTAAAGCATTAACGAGCCCTGAAATTAAATAATCAACGAGGATTTTTTTTAATTAAGCAACTAGGTTGGAACAAAAACCTGCAGACACTGAGGCCCTCCAGGACTGACTTTGCCCACCCATGTTAACTTGTATTGAGTCGAGGTATTGACACGAACACCATACATATGGGGTATTGACGTGAACACCATATATCGTCATACATACGTGGTATTGACGTGAACACCATACATCGTCATACATACAGGGTATTGACGCGAACACCATACATATGGGGTATTGGCGTGAACAACATATATCGTCATACATACGGGTATTGACGCGAACACCATACATATGGGGTATTGACGTGAACAACATATATCATCATACATACGTGGCATTGACGTGAACACCATACATCGTCATACATATAGGATATTAACTCGAACACCATACATACGGATTCTATTAAATTATATATAAGGATAAATTATTAGGAAGATATCAAGCTTAACAAATTCCTCTGACTGCTCATTCTGGAATTAAATGATATTTAGTTAATAATTTAAAAGGCTTATGAAGTTATTGATATTCTCATCAGGTGGAATATCAAGTATATTTACCTTTATTACTGTCATTTGATAATCACTAAAGGCAGACAGTGTTGTAAACTGTGTTCTGAGGCTTTAAAGGTAATGAAAACAGAAGCTTTGAGTGGCAGTTCTATTCACTAATCATGGGGCCGATGAGTTTTGACATTTTGACACTTGTTGGTTAGCACATAAAAGTAAGAATTTTATTGTACTTTGTACATGTGACAATAATGACACTATGACCCCATGAAAAATATATATTTAATGCCTCTGGTGGCACTGCATTAAAAACAGATATGTGCAGTGGAAATTACTGAATGGATTCAAGAACAGATCTGAAAATGATTGTCTATGAACACAGTCTGGAAATGTAAAGGAAAACTCTTCCAAGCAAAGAAGAAAGCATATATAAATATAATACAGAAACACCACCGCCTTTTCTGGGCTCATTTAAGATGATCTGAGGTGAAGTGGAAAACTGACCTGTAGTCTGACAAATCAAAATTTGAAATTCTTTTGGAAATCATGGACACCGCATCCTCTAGTCTGAAGAGGAGAGGGACCATTCATCTTGTTATCAGCGCACAGTTTAAAAGCCAGCATTTGTGACGGAGTCGGGGAGCATTAGTGCACTTGCCTTGAGTAACTTGCATTTTTGGGAAGGCACCATTAATGCTGAATGATATATGCAGGTTTTGGAGCAACTTATACTGCCATCCAGAAGACATCTTTTTCAGGGAAAGCCTTGCTTATTTCAGCAAGACAAATGCCAAACCACATTCTGTAACATATTACAACAGCATGGCTCTGTAGTAACAGAGTTGAATTCCCAAGCTGGCCTGCCTGAAGTCCAGACCTGTCACTCACTGAAAACATTTGGCACATTATGAAACGAAAAATATGAGAAAGGAGACCCAAAACTGTTGAGTGGCTGAAATTTTGTATCAGGCAAAAATGGAGCAACATTTCACTTTCAAAAGTACAGCAGTTGGCCTTTACAGTTCCCAAACATTTACAGAGTGTTGCTAAAAGAACAGGTGATACAACACAGTGGTAAATGTGCCCTGTCCCAACCATTGTGAGGTATTGCGTTGGCATCAGTTTTACAACAAAGAATAGCATTTCTCATTTTCAACATCTGATATGTTCTCTTTGTTCTATTTTCAGTTAAATATGGGTTTAAATGATTTACACAGCATCCCATTCTGTCTTTATTTACATTTTACTTGTAATGGAAGATGAGACATAAACAAATGATCACTGCATACTAAGTGTGATCAGACTTTTGTAGACATACTCATTATACATAAAATGTAAAACTGAACACAACATGAAATTCCTTTCTTGATGCTCAGTGACCAGTATGTAAATAAACTCCAACTTATTTGCTGCAGTTCCTAGCAGTGTGGAGGTGTCTTACTGTAGAGTATTGTAATAACTTGTGAGAGATGGCCAGCAGCTCCGCCCAGCCAGGACGCCCCTGAAATGGAAGGATGGGAGAAGACAGCTACGTTTGAACATTGCCTCCCCTAAAACGCTAGATGGCAGCTACCCTGGAATGTAGTGGTGCCCCAGATTCCCACAGGACATCCTGGGACTTGGAGTTTGTTTTCTCAGCCCTATTGGGTGCCGTGGGTGCCACCAGGGGGTATTGTGAAAGGACCTGGGGAGTCATGTTTCCCTTATAGCCCAGAAGTACTAGTGAGTAATGAGGACGGAAGCCCCGAAGTACTTTCAGGCTGATTAAAGACCTGGAATTCTCCATCTGACCCAGACAATATAAAGGACTATGTAAAGGACTGTTGTGAACGCAGCAAAGGAGCCGGAGTCGGGTGGAGGTGGACGAAGCTTGCTGAAAGGTGTGGAGGAAATATATACAGTGGTGTGAAAACTATTTGCCCCTTCCTGATTTCTTATTCTTTTGCATGTTTGTCACACAAAATGTTTCTGATCATCAAACACATTTAACCATTAGTCAAATATAACACAAGTAAACACAAAATGCAGTTTTTAAATGATGGTTTTTATTATTCAGGAGAAAAAATCCAAACCTACATGGCCCTGTGTGAAAAGTAATTGCCCCTGAACCTAATAACTGGTTGGGCCACCCTTAGCAGCAATAACTGCAATCAAGCATTTGCGATAACTTGCAATGAGTCTTTTACAGAGCTCTGGAGGAATTTTGGCCCACTCATCTTTGCAGAATTGTTGTAATTCAGCTTTATTTGAGGGTTTTCTAGCATGAACCGCCTTTTTAAGGTCATGCCACAGCATCTCAATTGGATTCAGGTCAGGACTTTGACTAGGACACTCCAAAGTCTTCATTTTGTTTTTCTTCAGCCATTTAGAGGTGGATTTGCTGGTGTGTTTTGGGTCATTGTCCTGTTGCAGCACCCAAGATCGCTTCAGCTTGAGTTGACGAACAGATGGCGGACATTCTCCTTCAGGATTTTTGGTAGACAGTAGAATTCATGGTTCCATCTATCACAGCAAGCCTTCCAGGTCCTGAAGCAGCAAAACAACCCCAGACCATCACACTACCACCACCATATTTTACTGTTGGTATGATGTTCTTTTCTGAAATGCTGTGTTCCTTTTACGCCAGATGTAACGGGACATTTGCCTTCCAAAAGTTCAACTTTGTCTCATCAATCCACAAGGTATTTTCCCAAAAGTCTTGGCAATCAATGAGATGTTTCTTAGCAAAATTGAGACGAGCCCTAATGTTCTTTTTGCTTAACAGTGGTTTGCGTCTTGGAAATCTGCCATGCAGGCCGTTTTGCCCAGTCTCTTTCTTATGGTGGAGTCGTGAACACTGACCTTAATTGAGGCAAGTAAGGCCTGCAGTTCTTTAGACGTTGTCCTGGGGTCTTTGTGACCTCTCGGATGAGTCGCCTCTGCGCTCTTGGGGTAATTTTGGTCGGCCGCCACTCCTGGGAAGGTTCACCACTGTTCCATGTTTTTGCCATTTGTGGATAATGGCTCTCACTGTGGTTCGCTGGAGTCCCAAAGCTTTAGAAATGGCTTTATAACCTTTACCAGACTGATAGATCTCAATTACTTCTGTTCTCATTTGTTCCTGAATTTCTTTGGATCTTGGCATGATGTCTAGCTTTTGAGGTGCTTTTGGTCTACTTCTCTGTGTCAGGCAGCTCCTATTTAAGTGATTTCTTGATTGAAACAGGTGTGGCAGTAATCAGGCCTGGGGGTGGCTACGGAAATTGAACTCAGGTGTGATACGCCACAGTTAGGTTATTTTTAAACAAGGGGGCAATTACTTTTTCACACAGGGCCATGTAGGTTTGGATTTTTTTTCTCCTAAATAATAAAACCATCATTTAAAAACTGCATTTTGTGTTTACTTGTGTTATATTTGACTAATTGTTAAATGTGTTTGAGGATCAGAAACATTTTGTGTGACAAACATGCAAAAGAAAAAGAAATCAGGAAGGGGCAAATAGTTTTCACACCACTATATAGAGAGAGAATTGTGAATATTATTGTATTTACTTGTGTTTATTGTGGCTGCGGTGCTTGGAGACACTGGAAAAGAAGAAAAAGAAATTAAAAATCTTCTTAGTGCTTTTAGTCTGTGTCCTATGTGTCTGTCTGCTGGGTTTATAGGGGCAACAGTGCCACCTAGCATCCACAATCTTTATCAAACTAGAGATTACCATTGGTACCTTGAGGACAAGTATTTATTGTTTTTATTACTTTAATGTAGAGGTATAGGAATCACTGCAGCAGTACTAATGTTTGTTGTGAACCATCCATAGGAATGTAGGCACATCAACTTTACTTTTTGTACTGCCTGCACTGTATTGTAATTTCTGCATTGTTTGACCAAAATTTATGCAGATACCCTTAAATGAAAGTCTGCAACATGCACTTTAATCATGTCTGATTTGTCTGATTTGTAATTTTAAACTGTGGAGCTGAAGGGTTAATCAGGTCAAAATGTGTCTTTGTCCCAAACATCATGGAGGCCACTGTATTGAGTGGAAACTATTCCTGAATGTCCAAATGGCCAGAAGAAGACCTACTTTGAGTCTTCATGCTCCACACTCCAATTGTCCTCCAGCGTTTTGAATTCTGTGAGAGGTCAGTGCAAGAGGGTGACAGACTGTCATGTCCAGCATGTTCTACCTGCTCAAGGTTGATGGTCATTTTGAAAGACAGCAGAATCAGAAGATTCCTTGGAGAAGTTACAATACACACAGTCTGTTTTAATTAACAAAGCACAGAATGTGTAACCAGAGTCGTAGTCAAAGAGCAGAGCAATAAGTTACAAGCTAAAAAAGGACACACATGACCAGAGCCAAGAAACATAGGATCAAAACTGTAATAACAGAGCAGAAAACATGTTGTAATTAGTACATTCAAAGCTAACAATATGAAATGACACAACGTTTGTTGTCTTCATTTGTGAATCCAATCCTAGACGACCCAGAATGTGTGGCACTTGCTAGTCACATCATGACGTGTGACGTTCGAGAGCCACATCCCACATACAGAGCCTGCCAACCATTCTTCCATAAGGAAAACAAGATTGTGCCCCTGCAGAATAGGAATCATTTTTAACAACGTTAAACACACAGAAGCAAAAAAGTAATATATGGCCTCAGACACCCCCAAACTCATACTCCATTCAGGCCAAGAAATATTTGGAAAAAATTTTAGTCATAATCCAGATCACAAGATAATAATATTAAATAATTAACACACAAACCAGAAAACCTCAGAACATGATGAAAATAAGCACACAATATAAATTAGTTTTTAATAGCATAGAGAGGAAGAAAGGGTTGCTGCTGAATTAAAATACATACGTATAATTGTTTCCACCTGTCAGTTTCCTAAAACAACCTTAAAGTCTAAATAAGGGTCCCTATTGTTTTTCATGATTTTTAAGGCGACTTTTTCCTGGCTTGTAATGGTAGCATATTGTTGAAGATGAAGGGGGCAGGGAGACTGCTACTTCATAACCACAGTTAGTTTGCAGATGTTTATTTCTTTACAAAAAAATGAATCTTAACTCACACAAACTCTTGGAAAGTGTCCCAGGCACCGGGGGCTGAAAGTGGAGCTTTTCCAAACAGCCCAAATTTCACATTTTTCAAGTCAACCCGTGTGTCTTAAGTCAGCAAAAAGCTGATGTTCAAGTGAGTCGCATTTCAAGATAAGAAAACCTCCCTGGGATGAGTTAAGGGGGCTGGAGAACTTCAAGTAAGCGATATTTTGGTAAACAGAGAGAGACAAATAAGGCAGTGACTTTCACTTTTTGGCCTAGGAGGAAGTGTCGCGGATGCCTATAAACAGCATCGGGTTCTGTTCAGAGTGGAGCTGATATGCTATCTGTCTGGAGGATGTCAATGTCCTGCTTCTGTCTAAGCAGACTGAACTTGTGTGCACATGTTGGGCACTGATGTCAGATGAATATTTCACCTTAGTGAATTTTAATCAGAGAATGAGATGGATTGATGAGATGAGTTTTCTAATGGGTGACACAGAACCTTTAAGGTCTTTGGTTCAGGAGGTGGCTTGGACTTTGTCTTTGTTAAATTTGTACATTTCCCTCCATGTCTGTCTGAAGTTTCTCAGGGTAGTCTTGCTTCATCCCCTTTTCCAGAAGAACTGTTGAACGTACTGGATTAGGTTGATTGGCAATTTTAGATTGACTCATTACAAGTATTTAATGGTGAAAGGGCCTTGCAACGGAATTGTTTTCTGTCTAACCCCTAATTCGACCGACATGAGCTTCAACCCAGATCCTAAAATGTAAAAGTGGGATTAGAAGATGAATGAGTAAATGAATGAACTGTATAATGGAGTAAAAGCCATATGACAGTCATTAAACCACTAAGAGCATGTATTAACATCAGTGTGTGTGACTATCAGCATGGAGGCAGATTTAAATAAGCTTCCACGGAAAGTCAGCATCAGTGATCATTGTGGTGATCCTCCCTTGAAAAATAAATGCCAGCGGAAAAACAATTTTTTATGAACAAAGCAAAATATTGTTCTTGTCTGGGCTCATTTACTGTGCAATTTATATTTGAAATAGAAAGTTAATAATAACAGTAATTCTTTCATTTTTTAATTCCCATATAATGCTGCATGGTGTCACAGAGTCTGCTCTGTAAGCAGGTTGCCAGTCATACCACAGCAAGCAAATGCAGAAAAACCAGTCTTTGGATGGTACCAAGAAACTCATCAAAATACGGGAAAAACTCACAAGCTCTGCATAAATGGCACTCTAGCCTGAGGTTTTGATATGACATGTTAGACCAGTTGGGACATTCTGCAGCCCAAACCCTAAAGAGGGAGGTAACAAGTTCATTTTAACTTACCTATGAAATTCTTTCTGGATGTTATGCATTGTGAGCGTCAGTTACAGCACTATGGCCATGTGACCCGATTCCCCGAGAGTGATCCAGCTCGTAAGATCCTCATTGTTGGACACCCGAGTGGCTGGAACAGGCCAAGGGGACGCACATGTAACACCTGGCTGCGGCAGATAGAGGGTCATTTCTGGAGGGTGGGACTGGACCATGTGTCTGCCTGGGGGGATGCCAACCGGGATCCTGAGCTGTTTCATCATGTACTGGGTGCGGCAACACACTGTTCTAGTGCATTTTCCCCAACTTGACTTGACTTGTTATTTTTTTCCCACACTTGATAATTTTTTTTTCTTATGGTCTTGAAGCATGTCAAATTCAAATTTACTTTCAATTACTTGTCACACATGAGTGCCAGAGGAAGTCCTCACGGTCTCAATCAGAGTATATGATAGCCCTCCAGGGTGAGACGGGTGCTATCACTAACATTCTCTTTTCCTTCCCTCTTTCCCTTTTGAGAAACCGCCCAGTGAGGGCACTTAGCCCCGCCCCTTCCAGTTAGTCTGCTATAAGAAACCAGGCTGTCTAGAACAAGGTGTCTTTTACGATCAGATGGATGGATGGAGCTCCTGTGAAACAACCCTTATTTCTGCGGCTAAGATCCAGATATCGTTGCTTATATTTCGATTAAGGGTCGGCTGAACAATGCCAAGAGGCGGTTCTCTTGTTGGACTTATTTTTGGTTAAATGGAACGACCAGGTTGATGTCCCAACTGTAATCCTTCCATGACCTATCATTGTTGCACCAGGCCACATACTATATATATTTATACAGTATATACATATGTGTGTGTGTTTGAGGCTTATTAACTAATTAATCCCCTTGGGATTAATAAAGTATCTATCTATCTATCTATCTATCTATCTATCTATCTATCTATCTATCTATCTATCTATCCATCTATCTATCTATGTGAACATCTCTCAGTGCTGTTTTAATATTTAATGATAGCTTCTTTCTTTGGGCAATACTTATTATTATGTGAGTCACTGTTTCTAGGGGGCATGTTTTCAGAAGTGATGTCATTGATGCAATAAAATTTAAACTGGTGCTCTGTATCCTTATTTGTCCAAGTTTGTGGATACTATACAAATTACTCCAATGTTTTCTTTTCAAATATGAGATTTGGGTCTGTTGTTGTATTGTTTTATTATTGTTTATTTAGTGATTTGAAATTGATTTCATTTTCAGGTACTTATTTATTACCAATGGCCATTTTGTGGTTAGCAGAAGGTCACACATCATGACATCATGATATGATTTTAAAAGTGGTAACACACTTCTCCTAGTATCCAAGATTCTGGATTCCCTAAAAGATATCTAGCAGTTTTAAAAAAAAAATGCCTCCTGTATTTTCCTTTTTTTGATATACTACATTAATCCCAGAGATGTCGTTTCGCATGACCTTTGGGGTCAAGCCATTGTACAGCACCACTGGAGCAATTTTTAGGTTAAGGGTCATGCTCAAGGGCCCAACAACATTGTCAACTGACATGTCATTTTAGTTTAATTTTGACTTCCTGGCTTTTCTGACTTACACTTCCTGCACCAGTCTCCTGGGCTATTCTAAATGCCATCTCAAGTAGACCCATCTCAATTAGAACAGACTGCTTGATCCTAACCAGTCAGGTTTCAAGAGGGGCCAATCCACAGAGACAGCTCTACTTACCGTTATTGAAATGTTACAGCTGGCTAGAGCTACCAAAATGTAATCTTTCCAAATCCTACTAGATCTTTCCTCAGATAACCATCAGATCCTCCTTGCCGCACTCTCTGGCCTTGGCATCACTGGGACTGCCCGTAGGTTTTCTGAGTCCTAACTCTTGGTAGATTCTACTCTATGTCCTGCTTAGTAGAGATGTCAATTGTGAACCAGGCAAGCCTGGGAGAGCCCCAAGGATCAGTAGTGGAATCTTTCCTCTTCTGTCTATACTCCTCCTCACTAGGGCCTACCGTACTATCCCATGATTTCTCATATTAGTGCAATGCTGAAGATACTCAGCTATAACTAAGTACCACACAGTATCAGCTAGAATTTTTGCATGTCCCATCCCATTGATACTTCAACATGGATGAAGGAACACCATCTCCATCTCAAATCGGCAAAAATGAACATTCTTGTTATGCTTCTATTCAGCACCCTATCTCTGTTCATCTTGGCACATTATCACTAATACTTGCCAAGTCTGTCCACAACCGTGGGGTGGTAATTGATGACCAGATATCATTTATTGACCATGTTTCTACTGTATCTTGGTCTTGCAGATTCAATTTATACAACATCAGCAAGATCAGACCATATTGATTGTCTTGTTGATATTAATCAAGTCAAGTCAAGTCAAGTTGGGGAGCATGCACTGGTACAGCATATTGCCACACCCACCACACAATGAAACAGCTTGGGATCCCAGTTGGTAGCCCCCTAGGCAGACACACAGTCCAGTCTCACCCTCCGGAAATGACCCTGTAACTGCTGCAGCCAGGTGTTACATGGGCGACCCCTTGGCCTAGTCTAGCCACTGGGATCCCCAACAATGAGGATCTTATGAGCTGGATCACCCTCTGTGAATTGCACCACATGGCCGTAGTGCCGTAACTGACGCTGCCTCACAATGCAGGTAATGTGCCTCATTCGGGACTCCATAAGCAACCGCTCATTCGACACAAAGTCAAACCAACGGTACCCAAGGATTTTCCAGAGAGACACAGTACCAAAGGAGTCCAATCTTCGTCTCAGGTCACTGGATAGCCTCCATGTCTCGCAACCATATAGCAAGACAGGAAGCACCAGGACTCTAAAGACTTGGACCTTCGTCCTTTTGCATAGATATCGGGAGCGCCACACACCCCTTTCCAGCGACCTCATGACCCCCATACTCCCCCAATCTGTCTACTGACTTCATAGGAAGAGTCACCAGAGACATGAATGTCACTTCCAAGGTAAGTAAACCACTCAACAAGGTCGACACTGTTTCCATAGACAGACACACTGCTGATGGCTGTGCCCAAGAAGTCATTAAAGGCCTGGATCTTGGTTTTTATCCCAGATACTCGTAAGCCCAGACACTCATACTCCTCCCTCAGTCTCTCAAGCAACCCCGATCAGAGTCTCCATTGATCATCAATACCAGGTATCAATCTTTATTTTATTTTTGGATTACTTTTCATCCTTTTGTCAATTTCCCTTTTAACTGCCAGACTTTATCTAGGACAGAATAAGACATTATATAACGTTACACACCTTGGTGTATTTGCACCACATGATCGAGCAGTGGGGGGGACTATGTTAAAAAAAAGTCTATCATTCAGCAGAAAGACAGCCAACACTGGGTCTGAAGAGTCAAAGCAGTTCTGGCTTTTATCGTAGTCAAACCCTCTAAATGACTAAATGATGCTTTATGTTACTGTTACTGCTTTTACTGTTTTCCATTCATTTTGAGGATTAAAATGGCTCCAGAGTGTGAATTAAAGAAAATGTGCTTACTACAGTTGCACCTTTAATTTATTCACTACCTTTCATTATCGTCATTTTTTTCTAAACGACATATAAAGCTGTCAATCTGCAAAATCATGTACTTTATAAATGACAATGAATGCTGGGAACTAAGCCTTCTTAAACATCTTCATCCTATTTCAACAACCGAAGCAAAAATCAATCAAAATAAGCAGACCAAGCAGACAAAATTACAAAATGCAGTAAACAGATGAAGTGTGAAATTAGGCAAAACTGAGCACTTTGTCTCTTAATTTAAAAAGTCTGTTACAATAAATATGTGGCAGTCTAGGAGTCACCCATTCCTACATAAACACAAGCCTTTACAGGTACTGCTGTGTGAATATGAAGTGATTATTTTTTAAAGTTTCATGAGGAATACCACTTCTAAGGGCCTACAGACAACATACAGTAGCACATTCTCTACTTAATATACTAGACCATCAATATTCCTTTTATTTTTTAAAGCTTCTGAAAGTCAGCCTAGCAGTTATCTTATATACAGTATAACTGTCTATGTGTGGAAGTGTGAGTGAGCCCGGAAGTGAGAGGTGGAGTTGGGGTAAGGACTCCATTTCCGAGGAAACAGACAGCTCACTTACACAATAACACAAGCGAGGCCAGCATGTCAGCAGAAACAAAACCTCCGAAGAAAGACAAAATCACTTAGCCTCTAACATCGGCAAAAAGGTATGCCTTTTACTTTTCTTCCCACCACTAATGCACAAGCGAGGCGAGTACGTCGGCAAAACGAAACCTGCTATGAAAGAGATGCCCAGAGTACTTCCTTTCAATTACCTGATATCTCTACATTTCAGTTTTGTTTTCTGATGATTTCTATAGTTTAAAGGACCCCGGGCTTTTTACAGCACAGGCTTACACAACTAGTTAGTAAATATTATGCTGCAGTATAACTGCCTGAGAATTGTTTTTAGGATTGGAGAAAAGCCAGAAGATGACAACACAAAGCTGAGAGTGAAACCAGGTGTGTGCAGAGGTCAAAACAAAGAATCAGATGATAATGAAGCAAGAAGTTAAAGGAATAAAGAAAGCATGGAAGGCAGGGACAAAACTAAAAAGTGCTCCATGAGTAAAAGCTAACTAATACCAAGAACAGGCATTTTGGAAAGATTTTTGGGATAACAAGCATTCAGCTCACTGCTGAATTTATACCAAAAGTAAAGTAATGTCAAAGGCTATGATGAATATGAACCTGTGATACAGATACACAAAAATAAAGGAAACAAATCTGAACAGAAAAGAGAAAATCAAAAAGAGAAAAACTGAGACATTCAGTTTTGCAAACACATGGAGGAAGATACGACCATTATGATAAATGGTATGCAATCTTGACATTATAAATAACAAGATAAAATGGTTTAAAGTATGGTCTTAGTGTCCATAAAAACTTGACCATGTTTCATTTTATGTGTAAGAATTGTTCATGTTCATGTTTCTGGTCATAAATATACACTGTAGTATAATAAAATTCTTAACTGCATGTCTTATCAGAAAATTAGCGTGATGCAAAGAACACCCCGAATCCAACATATATACAATTACATAAACTATTTCTATGCAAGTACACATACTGATTGTTTTATTATGACTGTTTGTTTAGTAACCTTACGACCTGTGGATAGAAATTGTCCCTAAACCTAATGGTCTTTTACCATTTGCAGAACAGAGGAGTGAGAAAAGTGACCATGAAGGAGGGCGAATGTCTTTAATAAGACTCTTTGCCTTTCTATACAGTATGTCCTGGACAGAAGGCAAATGGATGCCAATAGTATTCTTTGCTGACTTTACTACCCTCTACAGTGCTTTACACTTTTAAACTGAGCAGGTGCCATATCAGGACGTTATGCAGTGAGGATGGACTTTACTGCGCACCTGTAGATGTTTATGAGAGCAGATGGAAAAATGTGAGCTGTCTTCAGACATCTGTTTGACAGAGCACTGCACATGTGGTATCAAACCATGAGAAAACACAAGAAAATAACTATGGTAACTGAAAATATATAATGTGGAGACATTGCAAAAATGTTTGTTCATCAACTCTTTCATCATACACATTCATTACACTCTGAGATTTTCTGAGAGGTTTGGTTGTAACCTTGTCTTATTACACTTGTCCCCAAATAATCCCCAGACTGATGCTACTTAATAATGTTAACCTCTTTTGTTAGTTGCTTTAGCTAAACAAATAAATTTAAATGTAAATTATACAGGGTGCCACACATGCATGTCTGAGAGTCACCTTCCAGTCTCATCTGAGGAACGCACTACCACTCCAGTACTCCACAGGGCATGATCGCTAACTCCTGTATCTCTCTTATCATCCACAGCTCAGTGAAGATACCCCCTGAGGGCAACAGACATGAACCTTTCGAGTTTGGGAGTTTCATTCAGGAGACGAGTTACCAGCATTACAGAGCTCCAACCCTGTGACTGGACTGATATCCAGAGCCTATCGAGTCAAAGCCAATGACTAAAAGTTAACCGAGCTATCAGGCTCCTGTCAATCATGGAGAATCCACTGCATCCTCTGAACAGGATCATCTCTAGACAGAGGAGCAGCTTCAGCGACGGACTGCTGTCACTGTCCTGCTCCACTGACAGACTGAGGAGATCGTTCCTCCCCCACACTATGCGACTCTTCAGTTCCACCCAGGGGGGTAAATGTTAACATTATACAAGGTTATTGTCTGTTATACCTGCCTTGCACACTCCACCTTGCATTTTTTAACTTGCACTGCATTTTTATTACTCTTTAATTAATATTGTTTTTATCAGTATGCTGCTGCTGGAGTATGTGAATTGCCCCTTGGGGATTAATAAAGTATCTATCTATCTATCTATCTATCTATCTATCTATCTATCTATCTATCTATTGTTTTCAATTCTTTTTCTTTGCAAGTAAACGGGGTGACCTGGCTGGAACCCCAACATTTTTTTCAAGTCGTGTTGTACCCACAACCGACAACAATGGTTACAAAATGCTGGAGCTTATTCCATGCATATCAAGGGTCATCCAGTAAGATCAGCTCTTGATGGCCACAGTGGCCATGTATTTTTGTTCCAGTCCAGTTTTATACTCAGAAGTCAATTACTAATGTTGAAGTAATGATTCATTTTCATTAACTCACTTGTTAAGATCCCCCAACTCTTAATGGCTTCTCCTAAACAGTTCCATTCTGTCTCTACCTTTTTCTGTGCATGACAGATGAACCAGCAGTCAACTGTCTTGGTCCCAATTACCCCTGAATGTGTTCCTCATGAATTATCTATTTTTTATCAAATATGTGTAATGAAATGGAAGAGAAAAAAAGTGAAAGACTGAGAATTACTCCTTCACTCCTGGCCACAGATCATTTGGATTGTGTCCTTGGAAAGGAAGAATGTGCAATATGACTTGAGGTGGCAGAATATTAAAAATAATAATCCATAAAATGAAATAACGATTTATGTTATCTGCAGACAATTAAATAATTGTATCAGAACAAACTCTGCAGCCAGTAAAGCCAAAAGTGAGGATTCCTAAGCTACATGCAAGGCAAATTCTTGTACCTGCGGATACAAGTGGGTCTCTGAGCACACTCACACCTATCGACATTAAAGTCAACTTTGAACTTGACGTGCATCTCCCCATAAAGGAAGAGAAAACTACAGTACTAGAGAAAACCCACATGAAATCAAGCACAGAAATGTGCATCGCTGGAACTGTGAGACAGCAGTGTTAATGTCTGAAGAACTGTTTTCAACATTGACTTTGGGTGGGTTTCTTACTGTTCTGTACTACTGTATTATTCTTGTGTTTAATCTTTCTAACAATGCCTACAGAGTACACTGAAAGTTATATTCTAAATTTGTTTATACAGTAATACATTTGCAGACTTCTACTGTGCCTCTTCTTCATTTATATTTACACTGTCACTGCTTTGTGGAACATCTTAAAATTCTTCACTAATGCCTAAATCCATTTTCTAAATCCACATCTTCCAACAAAGAGTTCCCTAGAGCCCGAACTTGTTTGTTCACTCATATTCACAATGTTTCACACTAGATAATAATTTCAATCTGCTTTTCTAAGAAAGTGAAAATGCAAAATAATTGAATGCTTCAGTCCATTCATTCATTTTCCAGACCAATTTTATCCATAGCAGGAATTTGGAGCCAAGAAGTCTATTTAGGCTAAGTCAAGTACAACCAACCTGGATGTCCATCATGGGCCAATTTACAATGCAACTAAACTTGCACATCTTTAAGATGTGACAAGGCACCCAAGAACGGATGGAAATCTCACATGGATGCTGAGAAAGCCAACAAATTCCACACAGGCTGAGAACTAAAGCCATGTCCCTGGAGATTTAAGACTGCACATTAATCACCGTGCCCCTGTAATGTCCTTTTGTGAAACTTACCATATAAGTTAAAGTAGGGCAGTGAAATTCTTTACTTACCATGTCCAAACAAAATGTCAACAGATATCATTGTTCAATTATGAATTAGCTGGTGGGGAAATCATTGAGTATGCATTTTTTTGGGATGAGTATATGTACTGGATGGATGTAAGTAAGTTGGGTGTTCACGCATGGTTAGAAGGTATTGCAGTCAAATGTGTGAAAGCGGGTGTATGGTAGAGAAACAGGGTTTGTGTAATAAGGAAATAACTAAGGAGCTCGAGTGTAGTCAGAAGGCTTCACACAGTTGCACCCCATGCTTGTAATTTGATAAAACATTAGGTAAATAAACACATTTTGACGAATCTTCTTGAGTGGCTGTATGGGGTGTCACATCCATATGCAATGGGGACAGCTAAAGGGTCCTAGTGACTGAAATTCTACCACTGCTCCAGGGGTTGTTGCTGTGCCCTAATGCCCCTCTCTTCTTCTCCCTCTGCTGACCGAATGATTGATGGCTAGGACATGACGCCATTTCTGGTGTCCATCCACCCGGACCCAGATCTTTGTGTAATAAGAGCCCAAAACCAGAAGCTCCACCATTTTGGGACAGTTCTGTCTGTAACTGACCACATCCCTACAGAAGACGCAATATTTTGCATGCTTTTTCACAAATCTCACTGCCTCCAAATATAAGGGGTGGCCATCTCTTTATCATTGCCCTATTAACTGTTGCAAGGAGAAGATGCAGATTGATACATAGTGAAATGGGTGGCTAAGTTAGGCAATTTTCTGCCTCTAGTCAATAACTGTTGAACTTAAAGAGGGAGAAAGTCCAATTTTACTGATAATATATATTGGTTTACCTTTACATTATCCGACCCACGGTTCATCATAAACTAAGCTAGCATCTTCCCTTTACATTTAGGCAAAGGATATTACAATGTTTTGTTTCTTAAATTATGACTCATAACCATAACGGTAACTGCTTTGGTGCAATCAGGTCCGACGCAGACAACAGAGAGAAGAGACTGACTCATTGAAGGGGATGTTCACTCTGATGTAGGACAGTCACAACTATTAAAACTGAAGGTGGCCCTCAGTCACCTGTCCATTCTATTCTCAAGTTAAGATTTCCTGCTAATCTGCAAATCTGATTATGACCAGATGTTCAAAGAAAATAAACTTAAAGTT